>NW_027515418.1:0-79922 GCF_048772815.1 Callospermophilus lateralis
AGTCTCCTGAAATCTCAGCATATATTTTTTCATCCAATCTTCATGATACATTCAAGTAATGATCAGTACACCATTCCCACTTGGATGCCCAAGTTTTGTTCTTATAGGTTGAAGCATTCGTTTGGAGGAACAGTTTGAATTTTAGGTTTCACTCTGTTTTCTCCTATATTGACAGATGCAGTTAGAACTTTAAATCAAACACGGTTTGTGCTAGCTACTTGAAACATGACACAATAAAGTAGTTCTTCTTTCTATCCCTAAGGTTTGTTTCCTCTTGATGTAGCCTTCAGCACAGACTGGCGAATAACACTTTCAATGAAAGGCGTTGATAGGCTGCCAAAAAACTAGAGTCTCCTGAAATCTCAACACATATTTTTTTCCGACATTAATGATACTTTCAAGTAATGAGCAGTACACCTATCAAACTTGGATGCCCAAGTTTCGTTCTCCTAGGTTGATGCATTCGTTTGCAGTTACAGTTTGAATTTCTAGGTTTCACTCTGTTTTCTCCTATATTGACAGATGCAGCTAGAACTCTAAATCAAACACGGTTTGTGCTAGCTTCTTGAAACTTGACACAATAAAGTAGTTCTAGGTTCTATCTCTAAGGTTTGTTTCCTCTTGATGTAGCCTAATGCAGGGACTGGCGAATAACACTTATATTGAAAGGGGTTGCCAAACTTTCAAAAAACGAGAGTCTCCTGAAATCTCAACATATATTTTTTAATCCAATCTTCATAATACATTCAAGTAATGATCAGTACACCATTCCCACTTGGATGCCCAAGTTTTGTTCTTCTAGGTTGAAGCATTCATTTGCAGGAACAGTTTGAAGTTTTAGGTTTCACTCTGTTTTCTCCTATATTGACAGATGCAGTTAGAACTTTAAATCAAACACGGTTTGTGCTAGCTACTTGAAACATGACACAATAAAGTAGTTCTACGTTCTATCCCTAAGGTTTGTTTCCTCTTGATGTAGCCTTAAGCAGAGACTGGCGAATAACACATTCAATGAAAGGCATTCTTAGGCTGCCAGAAAACTACAGTCTCCTGAAATCTCATCATATATTTTTTCTTCCGACCTTCATGATACTTTCAAGTAATGAGCAGTGCACCAATCAAACTTGGATGCCCAAGTTTCGTTCTCCTAGGTTGAAGCATTCGTTTGCAGGAACAGTTTGAATTTTTAGGTTTCACTCTGTTTTGTCCTATATTGACAGATGCAGTTCGAACTCTAAATCAAACACGGTTTGTGCTAGCTTCTTGAAACTTGACAAAATACTGTAGTTCTACGTTCTATCTCTAAGGTTTGTTTCCTCCTGATGTAGCCTAATGCAGGGACTGGCGAATAACACTTTTATTGAAAGGGGTTGCCAAACTTCCCAAAACTAGAGTCTTCTGAAATCTCAACATATATTTTTTTATCCAATCTTCATGATACTTTCGAGTAATGATCAGTACACCAATCCCACTTGGATGCTCAAGTTTCATTCTCCTACGTTGAAGCATTCGTTTGCAGTAACTGTTTGAATATTTAGGTTTCATTCTGCTTTCTCCTATATTGACAAATGTAGTTCAAACTCTAAATCATACACGGTTTGGGCTAGCTTCTTGAAACTTGACACAATAAAGTAGTTCTACATTCTATCCCTAAGGTTTGTTTCCTCTTGATGTAGCCTTCAGCACAGACTGGCGAATAACACTTTCAATGAAAGGCGTTGTTAGGCTGCCAAAAAACTAGAGTCTCCTGAAATCTCAACACATATTTTTTTCCGACCTTAATGATACTTTCAAGTAATGAGCAGTACACCAATCAAACTTGGATGCCCAAGTTTCGTTCTCCTAGGTTGATGCATTCGTTTGCAGTAACAGTTTGAATTTCTAGGTTTCACTCTGTTTTCTCCTATATTGACAGATGCAGCTAGAACTCTAAATCAAACACGGTTTGTGCTAGCTTCTTGAAACTTGACACAATAAAGTAGTTCTACGTTCTATCTCTAAGGTTTGTTTCCTCTTGATGTAGCCTAATGCAGGGACTGGCGAATAACACTTATATTGAAAGGGGTTGCCAAACTTTCAAAAAACTAGAGTCTCCTGAAATCTCAACATATATTTTTTCATCCAATCTTCATGATACATTCAAGTAATGATCAGTACACCATTCCCACTTGGATGCCCAAGTTTTGTTCTTCTAGGTTGAAGCATTCATTTGCAGGAACAGTTTGAAGTTTTAGGTTTCACTCTGTTTTCTCCTATATTGACAGATGCAGTTAGAACTTTAAATCAAACACGGTTTGTGCTAGCTACTTGAAACATGACACAATAAAGTAGTTCTACGTTCTATCCCTAAGGTTTGTTTCCTCTTGATGTAGCCTTAAGCAGAGACTGGCGAATAACACATTCAATGAAAGGCGTTGTTAGGCTGCCAAAAAACTACAGTCTCCTGAAATCTCATCATATATTTTTTCTTCCGAACTTCATGATACTTTCAAGTAATGAGCAGTGCAACAATCAAACTTGGATGCAAAAGTTTCGTTCTCCTAGGTTGAAGCATTCGTTTGCAGGAACAGTTTGAATTTTTAGGTTTCACTCTGTTTTGTCCCATATTGACAGATGCAGTTCGAACTCTAAATCAAACACAGTTTGTGCTAGCTTCTTGAAACTTGACAAAATACTGTAGTTCTACGTTCTATCTCTAAGGTTTGTTTCCTCTTGATGTAGCCTAATGCAGTTACTGGCGAATAACACTTTTATTGAAAGGGGTTGCCAAACTTCCAAAAACTAGAGTCTTCTGAAATCTCAACGTATATTTTTGCATCCAATCTTCATGATACTTTCGAGTAATGATCAGTACACCAATCCCACTTGGATGCTCAAGTTTCATTCTCCTACGTTGAAGCATTCGTTTGCAGTAACAGTTTGAATTTTTAGGTTTCACTGTTTTCTTCTATATTGACAAATGTAGTTCAAACTCTAAATCATACACGGTTTGGGCTAGCTTCTTGAAACTTGACACAATAAAGTAGTTCTACATTCTATCCCTAAGGTTTGTTTCCTCTTGATGTAGCCTTCAGCACAGACTGGCGAATAACACTTTCAATGAAAGGCATTGTTAGGCTGCCAAAAAACTAGAGTCTCCTGAAATCTCAACACATATTTTTTTTCGACCTTAATGGTACTTTCAACTAATGAGCAGTACACCAATCAAACTTGGATGCCCAAGTTTCGTTCTCCTAGGTTGATGCATTCGTTTGCAGTAACAGTTTGAATTTCTAGGTTTCACTCTGTTTTCTCCTATATTGACAGATGCAGCTAGAACTCTAAATCAAACACGGTTTGTGCTAGCTTCTTGAAACTTGACACAATAAAGTAGTTCTACGTTCTATCTCTAAGGTTTGTTTCCTCTTGATGTAGCCTAATGCAGGGACTGGCGAATAACACTTATATTGAAAGGGGTTGCCAAACTTTCAAAAAACTAGAGTCTCCTGAAATCTCAACATATATTTTTTCATCCAATCTTCATGATACATTCAAGTAATGATCAGTACACCATTCCCACTTGGATGCCCAAGTTTAGTTCTTCTAGGTTGAAGCATTCGTTTGGAGGAACAGTTTGAATTTTAGGTTTCACTCTGTTTTCTCCTATATTGACAGATGCAGTTAGAACTTTAAATCAAACACGGTTTGTGCTAGCTACTTGAAACATGACACAATAAAGTAGTTCTACGTTCTATCCCTAAGGTTTGTTTCCTCTTGATGTAGCCTTAAGCAGAGACTGGCGAATAACACATTCAATGAAAGGCATTCTTAGGCTGCCAGAAAACTACAGTCTCCTGAAATCTCATCATATATTTTTTCTTCCGACCTTCATGATACTTTCAAGTAATGAGCAGTGCACCAATCAAACTTGGATGCCCAAGTTTCGTTCTCCTAGGTTGAAGCATTCGTTTGCAGGAACAGTTTGAATTTTTAGGTTTCACTCTGTTTTGTCCTATATTGACAGATGCAGTTCGAACTCTAAATCAAACACGGTTTGTGCTAGCTTCTTGAAACTTGACAAAATACTGTAGTTCTACGTTCTATCTCTAAGGTTTGTTTCCTCCTGATGTAGCCTAATGCAGGGACTGGCGAATAACACTTTTATTGAAAGGGGTTGCCAAACTTCCCAAAACTAGAGTCTTCTGAAATCTCAACATATATTTTTTTATCCAATCTTCATGATACTTTCGAGTAATGATCAGTACACCAATCCCACTTGGATGCTCAAGTTTCATTCTCCTACGTTGAAGCATTCGTTTGCAGTAACTGTTTGAATATTTAGGTTTCATTCTGCTTTCTCCTATATTGACAAATGTAGTTCAAACTCTAAATCATACACGGTTTGGGCTAGCTTCTTGAAACTTGACACAATAAAGTAGTTCTACATTCTATCCCTAAGGTTTGTTTCCTCTTGATGTAGCCTTCAGCACAGACTGGCGAATAACACTTTCAATGAAAGGCGTTGTTAGGCTGCCAAAAAACTAGAGTCTCCTGAAATCTCAACACATATTTTTTTCCGACCTTAATGATACTTTCAAGTAATGAGCAGTACACCAATCAAACTTGGATGCCCAAGTTTCGTTCTCCAAGGTTGATGCATTCGTTTGCAGTAACAGTTTGAATTTCTTGGTTTCACTCTGTTTTCTCCTATATTGACAGATGCAGCTAGAACTCTAAATCAAACACGGTTTGTGCTAGCTTCTTGAAACTTGACACAATAAAGTAGTTCTACGTTCTATCTCTAAGGTTTGTTTCCTCTTGATGTAGCCTAATGCAGGGACTGGCGAATAACACTTATTTTGAAAGGGGTTGCCAAACTTTCAAAAAACTAGAGTCTCCTGAAATCTCAACATATATTTTTTCATCCAATCTTCATGATACATTCAAGTAATGATCAGTACACCATTCCCACTTGGATGCCCAAGTTTTGTTCTTCTAGGTTGAAGCATTCATTTGCAGGAACAGTTTGAAGTTTTAGGTTTCACTCTGTTTTCTCCTATATTGACAGATGCAGATAGAACTTTAAATCAAACACGGTTTGTGCTAGCTACTTGAAACATGACACAATAAAGTAGTTCTACGTTCTATCCCTAAGGTTTGTTTCCTCTTGATGTAGCCTTAAGCAGAGACTGGCGAATAACACATTCAATGAAAGGCGTTGTTAGGCTGCCAAAAAACTACAGTCTCCTGAAATCTCATCATATATTTTTTCTTCCGAACTTCATGATACTTTCAAGTAATGAGCAGTGCAACAATCAAACTTGGATGCAAAAGTTTCGTTCTCCTAGGTTGAAGCATTCATTTGCAGGAACAGTTTGAATTTTTAGGTTTCACTCTGTTTTGTCCCATATTGACAGATGCAGTTCGAACTCTAAATCAAACACAGTTTGTGCTAGCTTCTTGAAACTTGACAAAATACTGTAGTTCTACGTTCTATCTCTAAGGTTTGTTTCCTCTTGATGTAGCCTAATGCAGTTACTGGCGAATAACACTTTTATTGAAAGGGGTTGCCAAACTTCCAAAAACTAGAGTCTTCTGAAATCTCAACGTATATTTTTGCATCCAATCTTCATGATACTTTCGAGTAATGATCAGTACACCAATCCCACTTGGATGCTCAAGTTTCATTCTCCTACGTTGAAGCATTCGTTTGCAGTAACAGTTTGAATTTTTAGGTTTCACTGTTTTCTTCTATATTGACAAATGTAGTTCAAACTCTAAATAATACACGGTTTGGGCTAGCTTCTTGAAACTTGACACAATAAAGTAGTTCTACATTCTATCCCTAAGGTTTGTTTCCTCTTGATGTAGCCTTCAGCACAGACTGGCGAATAACACTTTCAATGAAAGGCGTTGTTAGGCTGCCAAAAAACTAGAGTCTCCTGAAATCTCAACACATATTTTTTTCCGACCTTAATGATACTTTCAAGTAATGAGCAGTACACCAATCAAACTTGGATGCCCAAGTTTCGTTCTCCTCGGTTGATGCATTCGTTTGCAGTAACAGTTTGAATTTCTAGGTTTCACTCTGTTTTCTCCTATATTGACAGATGCAGCTAGAACTCTAAATCAAACACGGTTTGTGCTAGCTTCTTGAAACTTGACACAATAAAGTAGTTCTACGTTCTATCTCTAAGGTTTGTTTCCTCTTGATGTAGCCTAATGCAGGGACTGGCGAATAACACTTATATTGAAAGGGGTTGCCAAACTTTCAAAAAACTAGAGTCTCCTGAAATCTCAACATATATTTTTTCATCCAATCTTCATGATACATTCAAGTAATGATCAGTACACCATTCCCACTTGGATGCCCAAGTTTAGTTCTTCTAGGTTGAAGCATTCGTTTGGAGGAATAGTTTGAATTTTAGGTTTCACTCTGTTTTCTCCTATATTGACAGATGCAGTTAGAACTTTAAATCAAACACGGTTTGTGCTAGCTACTTGAAACATGACACAATAAAGTAGTTCTACGTTCTATCCCTAAGGTTTGTTTCCTCTTGATGTAGCCTTAAGCAGAGACTGGCGAATAACACATTCAATGAAAGGCATTCTTAGGCTGCCAGAAAACTACAGTCTCCTGAAATCTCATCATATATTTTTTCTTCCGACCTTCATGATACTTTCAAGTAATGAGCAGTGCACCAATCAAAGTTGGATGCCCAAGTTTCGTTCTCCTAGGTTGAAGCATTCGTTTGCAGGAACAGTTTGAATTTTTAGGTTTCACTCTGTTTTGTCCTATATTGACAGATGCAGTTCGAACTCTAAATCAAACACGGTTTGTGCTAGCTTCTTGAAACTTGACAAAATACTGTAGTTCTACGTTCTATCTCTAAAATTGGTTTCCTCTTGATGTAGCCTAATGCAGGGACTGGAGAATAACACTTTTATTGAAAGGGGTTGCCAAACTTCCAAAAACTAGAGTCTTCTGAAATCTCAGCATATATTTTTGCATCCAATCTTCATGATACTTTCAAGTAATGATCAGTACACCAATCCCACTTGGATGCTCAAGTTTCCTTCTCCTACGTTGAAGCATTCGTTTGCAGTCACAGTTTGAATTTTTAGGTTTCACTGTTTTCTTCTATATTGACAAATGTAGTTCAAACTCTAAATCATACACGGTTTGGGCTAGCTTCTTGAAACTTGACACAATAAAGTAGTTCTACATTCTATCCCTAAGGTTTGTTTCCTCTTGATGTAGCCTTCAGCACAGACTGGCGAATAACACTTTCAATGAAAGGCATTGTTAGGCTGCCAAAAAACTAGAGTCTCCTGAAATCTCAACACATATTTTTTTCCGACCTTAATGCTACTTTCAAGTAATGAGCAGTACACCAATCAATCTTGGATGCCCAAGTTTCGTTCTCCTAGGTTGATGCATTCGTTTGCAGTAACAGTTTGAATTTCTAGGTTTCACTCTGTTTTCTCCTATATTGACAGATGCAGCTAGAACTCTAAATCAAACACGGTTTGTGCTAGCTTCTTGAAACTTGACACAATAAAGTAGTTCTACGTTCTATCTCTAAGGTTTGTTTCCTCTTGATGTAGCCTAATGCAGGGACTGGCGAATAACACTTATATTGAAAGGGTTTGCCAAACATTCAAAAAACTAGAGTCTCCTGAAATCTCAACATATATTTTTTCATCCAATCTTCATGATACATTCAAGTAATGATCAGTACACCATTCCCACTTGGATGCCCCAGTTTTGTTCTTCTAGGTTGAAGCATTCGTTTGCAGGAACAGTTTGAATTTTAGGTTTCACTCTGTTTTCTCCTATATTGACAGATGCAGTTAGAACTTTAAATCAAACACGGTTTGTGCTAGCTACTTGAAACATGACACAATAAAGTTGTTCTACGTTCTATCCCAAAGGTTTGTTTCCTCTTGATGTAGCCTTAAGCAGAGACTGGCGAATAACACATTCAATGAAAGGCGTTGTTAGGCTGCCAAAAAACTACAGTCTCCTGAAATCTCATCATATATTTTTTCTTCCGACCTTCATGATACTTTCAAGTAATGAGCAGTGCACCAATCAAACTTGGATGCCCAAGTTTCGTTCTCCTAGGTTGAAGCATTCGTTTGCAGGAACAGTTTGAATTTTTAGGTTTCACTCTGTTTTGTCCTATATTGACAGATGCAGTTCGAACTCTAAATCAAACACGGTTTGTGCTAGCTTCTTGAAACTTGACAGAATACTGTAGTTCTACGTTCTATCTCTAAGGTTTGTTTCCTCTTGATGTAGCCTAATGCAGGGACTGGCGAATAACACTTTTATTGAAATGGGTTGCCAAACTTCCCAAAACTAGAGTCTTCTGAAATCTCAACATATATTTTTTTATCCAATCTTCATGATACTTTCGAGTAATGAACAGTACACCAATCCCACTTGGATGCTCAAGTTTCATTCTCCTACGTTGAAGCATTCGTTTGCAGTAACAGTTTGAATTTTTAGGTTTCATTCGGGTTTCTAGTATATTGACAAATGTAGTTCAAACTCTAAATCATACACGGTTTGGGCTAGCTTCTTGAAACTTGACACAATAAAGTAGTTCTACATTCTATCCCTAAGGTTTGTTTCCTCTTGATGTAGCCTTCAGCACAGACTGGCGAATAACACTTTCAATGAAAGGCGTTGTTAGGCTGCCAAAAAACTAGAGTCTCCTGAAATCTCAACACATATTTTTTTCCGACCTTAATGATACTTTCAAGTAATGAGCAGTACACCAATCAAACTTGGATGCCCAAGTTTCGTTCTCCTAGGTTGATGCATTCGTTTGCAGTTACAGTTTGAATTTCTAGGTTTCACTCTGTTTTCTCCTATATTGACAGATGCAGCAAGAACTCTAAATCAAACACGGTTTGTGCTAGCTTCTTGAAACTTGACACAATAAAGTAGTTCTACGTTCTATCTCTAAGGTTTGTTTCCTCTTGATGTAGCCTAATGCAGGGACTGGCGAATAACACTAATATTGAAAGGGGTTGCCAAACTTTCAGAAAACTAGAGTCTCCTGAAATCTCAACATATATTTTTTCATCCAATCTTCATGATACATTCAAGTAATGATCAGTACACCATTCCCACTTGGATGCCCAAGTTTTGTTCTTCTAGGTTGAAGCATTCGTTTGCAGGAACAGTTTGAATTTTTAGGTTTCACTCTGTTTTCTCCTATATTGACAGATGCAGTTAGAACTTTAAATCAAACACGGTTTGTGCTAGCTACTTGAAACATGACACAATAAAGTAGTTCTACGTTCTATCCCTAAGGTTTGTTTCCTCTTGATGTAGCCTTAAGCAGAGACTGGCGAATAACACATTCAATGAAAGGCGTTGTTAGGCTGCCAAAAAACTACAGTCTCCTGAAATCTCATCATATATTTTTTCTTCCCACCTTCATGATACTTACAAGTAATGAGCAGTGCACCAATCAAACTTGGATGCCCAAGTTTCGTTCTCCTAGGTTGAAGCATTCGTTTGCAGGAACAGTTTGAATTTTTAGGTTTCACTCTGTTTTGTCCTATATTGACAGATGCAGTTCGAACTCTAAATCAAACACGGTTTGTGCTAGCTTCTTGAAACTTGACAGAATACTGTAGTTCTACGTTCTATCTCTAAGGTTTGTTTCCTCTTGATGTAGCCTAATGCAGGGACTGGCGAATAACACTTTTATTGAAATGGGTTGCCAAACTTCCCAAAACTAGAGTCTTCTGAAATCTCAACATATATTTTTTTATCCAATCTTCATGATACTTTCGAGTAATGAACAGTACACCAATCCCACTTGGATGCTCAAGTTTCATTCTCCTACGTTGAAGCATTCGTTTGCAGTAACAGTTTGAATTTTTAGGTTTCATTCGGGTTTCTAGTATATTGACAAATGTAGTTCAAACTCTAAATCATACACGGTTTGGGCTAGCTTCTTGAAACTTGACACAATAAATTAGTTCTACATTCTATCCCTAAGGTTTGTTTCCTCTTGATGTAGCCTTCAGCACAGACTGGCGAATAACACTTTCAATGAAAGGCGTTGTTAGGCTGCCAAAAAACTAGAGTCTCCTGAAATCTCAACACATATTTTTTTCCGACCTTAATGATACTTTCAAGTAATGAGCAGTACACCAATCAAACTTGGATGCCCAAGTTTCGTTCTCCTAGGTTGATGCATTCGTTTGCAGTTACAGTTTGAATTTCTAGGTTTCACTCTGTTTTCTCCTATATTGACAGATGCAGCAAGAACTCTAAATCAAACACGGTTTGTGCTAGCTTCTTGAAACTTGACACAATAAAGTAGTTCTACGTTCTATCTCTAAGGTTTGTTTCCTCTTGATGTAGCCTAATGCAGGGACTGGCGAATAACACTAATATTGAAAGGGGTTGCCAAACTTTCAGAAAACTAGAGTCTCCTGAAATCTCAACATATATTTTTTCATCCAATCTTCATGATACATTCAAGTAATGATCAGTACACCATTCCCACTTGGATGCCCAAGTTTTGTTCTTCTAGGTTGAAGCATTCGTTTGCAGGAACAGTTTGAATTTTTAGGTTTCACTCTGTTTTCTCCTATATTGACAGATGCAGTTAGAACTTTAAATCAAACACGGTTTGTGCTAGCTACTTGAAACATGACACAATAAAGTAGTTCTACGTTCTATCCCTAAGGTTTGTTTCCTCTTGATGTAGCCTTAAGCAGAGACTGGCGAATAACACATTCAATGAAAGGCATTGTTAGGCTGCCAAAAAACTACAGTCTCCTGAAATCTCATCATATATTTTTTCTTCCCACCTTCATGATACTTACAAGTAATGAGCAGTGCACCAATCAAACTTGGATGCCCAAGTTTCGTTCTCCTAGGTTGAAGCATTCGTTTGCAGGAACAGTTTGAATTTTTAGGTTTCACTCTGTTTTGTCCTATATTGACAGATGCAGTTCGAACTCTAATCAAACACGGTTTGTGCTAGCTTCTTGAAACTTGACAAAATACTGTAGTTCTACGTTCTATCTCTAAGGTTGGTTTCCTCTTGATGTAGCCTAATGCAGTTACTGGCGAATAACACTTTTATTGAAAGGGGTTGCCAAACTTCCAAAAACTAGAGTCTTCTGAAATCTCAACATATATTTTTGCATCCAATCTTCATGATACTTTCGAGTAATGATCAGTACACCAATCCCACTTGGATGCTCAAGTTTCATTCTCCTACGTTGAAGCATTCGTTTGCAGTAACAGTTTTAATTTTTAGGTTTCACTGTTTTCTTCTATATTGACAAATGTAGTTCAAACTCTAAATCATACACGGTTTGGGCTAGCTTCTTGAAACTTGACACAATAAAGTAGTTCTACATTCTATCCCTAAGGTTTGTTTCCTCTTGATGTAGCCTTCAGCACAGACTGGCGAATAACACTTTCAATGAAAGGCGTTGTTAGGCTGCCAAAAAACTAGAGTCTCCTGAAATCTCAACACATATTTTTTTCCGACCTTAATGATACTTTCAAGTAATGAGCAGTACACCAATCAACTTGGATGCCCAAGTTTCGTTCTCCTAGGTTGATGCATTCGTTTGCAGTAACAGTTTGAATTTCTAGGTTTCACTCTGTTTTCTCCTATATTGACAGATGGAGCTAGAACTCTAAATCAAACACGGTTTGTGCTAGCTTCTTGAAACTTGACACAATAAATTAGTTCTACGTTCTATCTCTAAGGTTTGTTTCCTCTTGATGTAGCCTAATGCAGGGACTGGCGAATAACACTTATATTGAAAGGGGTTGCCAAACTTTCAAAAAACTAGAGTCTCCTGAAATCTCAACATATATTTTTTCATCCAATCTTCACGATACATTCAAGTAATGATCAGTACACCATTCCCACTTGGATGCCCAAGTTTCGTTCTCCTAGGTTGATGCATTCGTTTTGCAGTTACAGTTTGAATTTCTAGGTTTCACTCTGTTTTCTCCTATATTGACAGATGGAGCTAGAACTCTAAATCAAACACGGTTTGTGCTAGCTTCTTGAAACTTGACACAATAAAGTAGTTCTACGTTCTATCTCTAAGGTTTGTTTCCTCTTGATGTAGCCTAATGCAGGGACTGGCGAATAACACTTATATTGAATGTGGTTGCCAAACTTTCAAAAAACTAGAGTCTCCTGAAATCTCAACATATATTTTTTCATCCAATCTTCATGATACATTCAAGTAATGATCAGTACACCATTCCCACTTGGATGCCCCAGTTTTGTTCTTCTAGGTTGAAGCATTCATTTGCAGGAACAGTTTGAAGTTTTAGGTTTCACTCTGTTTTCTCCTATATTGACAGATGCAGTTAGAACTTTAAATCAAACACGGTTTGTGCTAGCTACTTGAAACATGACACAATAAAGTAGTTCTACGTTCTATCCCTAAGGTTTGTTTCCTCTTGATGTAGCCTTAAGCAGAGACTGGCGAATAACACATTCAATGAAAGGCGTTGTTAGGCTGCCAAAAAACTACAGTCTCATGAAATCTCATCATATATTTTTTCTTCCGACCTTCATGATACTTTCAAGTAATGAGCAGTGCACCAATCAAACTTGGATGCCCAAGTTTCGTTCTCCTAGGTTGAAGCATTCGTTTGCAGGAACAGTTTGAATTTTTAGGTTTCACTCTGTTTTGTCCTATATTGACAGATGCAGTTCGAACTCTAAATCAAACACGGTTTGTGCTAGCTTCTTGAAACTTGACAAAATACTGTAGTTCTACGTTCTATCTCTAAGGTTTGTTTCCTCTTGATGTAGCCTAATGCAGGGACTGGCGAATAACACTTTTATTGAAAGGGGTTGCCAAACTTCCCAAAACTAGAGTCTTCTGAAATCTCAACATATATTTTTTTTATCCAATCTTCATGATACTTTCGAGTAATGATCAGTACACCAATCCCACTTGGATGCTCAAGTTTCATTCTCCTACGTTGAAGCATTCGTTTGCAGTAACAGTTTGAATTTTTAGGTTTCATTCTGCTTTCTCCTATATTGACGATTGTAGTTCAAACTCTAAATCATACACGGTTTGGGCTAGCTTCTTGAAACTTGACACAATAAAGTAGTTCTACATTCTATCCCTAAGGTTTGTTTCCTCTTGATGTAGCCTTCAGCACAGACTGGCGAATAACACTTTCAATGAAAGGCGTTGTTAGGCTGCCAAAAAACTAGAGTCTCCTGAAATCCCAACACATATTTTTTTCCGACCTTAATGATACTTTCAAGTAATGAGCAGTACACCAATCAAACTTGGATGCCCAAGTTTCGTTCTCCTAGGTTGATGCATTCGTTTGCAGTTACAGTTTGAATTTCTAGGTTTCACTCTGTTTTCTCCTATATTGACAGATGGAGCTAGAACTCTAAATCAAACACGGTTTGTGCTAGCTTCTTGAAACTTGACACAATAAAGTAGTTCTACGTTCTATCTCTAAGGTTTGTTTCCTCTTGATGTAGCCTAATGCAGGGACTGGCGAATAACACTTATATTGAATGTGGTTGCCAAACTTTCAAAAAACTAGAGTCTCCTGAAATCTCAACATATATTTTTTCATCCAATCTTCACGATACATTCAAGTAATGATCAGTACACCATTCCCACTTGGATGCCCAAGTTTTGTTCTTCTAGGTTGAAGCATTCGTTTGCAGGAACAGTTTGAATTTTTAGGTTTCACTCTGTTTTCTCCTATATTGACAGATGCAGTTAGAACTTTAAATCAAACACGGTTTGTGCTAGCTACTTGAAACATGACACAATAAAGTAGTTCTACGTTCTATCCCTAAGGTTTGTTTCCTCTTGTTGTACCCTTAAGCAGAGAGTGGCGAATAACACATTCAATGAAAGGCGTTGTTAGGCTGCCAAAAAACTACAGTCTCCTGAAATCTCATCATATATTTTTTCTTCCGACCTTCATGATACTTTCAAGTAATGAGCAGTGCACCAATCAAACTTGGATGCCCAAGTTTCGTTCTCCTAGGTTGAAGCATTCGTTTGCAGGAACAGTTTGAATTTTTAGGTTTCACTCTGTTTTGTCCTATATTGACAGATGCAGTTCGAACTCTAAATCAAACACGGTTTGTGCTAGCTTCTTGAAACTTGACAAAATACTGTAGTTCTACGTTCTATCTCTCAGGTTTGTTTCCTCTTGATGTAGCCTAATGCAGTTACTGGCGAATAACACTTTTATTGAAAGGGGTTGTCAAACTTCCAAAAACTAGAGTCTTCTGAAATCTCAACATATATTTTTGCATCCAATCTTCATGATACTTTCAAGTAATGATCAGTACACCAATCCCACTTGGATGCTCAAGTTTCATTCTCCTACGTTGAAGCATTCGTTTGCAGTAACAGTTTTAATTTTTAGGTTTCACTGTTTTCTTCTATATTGACAAATGTAGTTCAAACTCTAAATCATACACGGTTTGGGCTAGCTTCTTGAAACTTGACACAATAAAGTAGTTCTACATTCTATCCCTAAGGTTTGTTTCCTCTTGATGTAGCCTTCAGCACAGACTGGCGAATAACACTTTCAATGAAAGGCGTTGTTAGGCTGCCAAAAAACTAGAGTCTCCTGAAATCTCAACACATATTTTTTTCCGACCTTAATGATACTTTCAAGTAATGAGCAGTACACCAATCAAACTTGGATGCCCAAGTTTCGTTCTCCTAGGTTGATGCATTCGTTTGCAGTTACAGTTTGATTTTCTAGGTTTCACTCTGTTTTCTCCTATATTGACAGATGCAGCTAGAACTCTAAATCAAACACGGTTTGTGCTAGCTTCTTGAAACTTGACACAATAAAGTAGTTCTACGTTCTATCTCTATGGTTTGTTTCCTCTTGATGTAGCCTAATGCAGGGACTGGCGAATAACACTTATATTGAAAGGGGTTGCCAAACTTTCAAAAAACTAGAGTCTCCTAAAATCTCAACATATATTTTTTTATCCAATCTTCATAATACATTCAAGTAATGATCAGTACACCATTCCCACTTGGATGCCCAAGTTTTGTTCTTCTAGGTTGAAGCATTCGTTTGCAGGAACAGTTTGAATTATTAGGTTTCACTCTGTTTTCTCCTATATTGACAGATGCAGTTAGAACTTTAAATCAAACACGGTTTATGCTAGCTACTTGAAACATGACACAATAAAGTAGTTCTACGTTCTATCCCAAAGGTTTGTTTCCTCTTGATGTACCCTTAAGCAGAGACTGGCGAATAACACATTCAATGAAAGGCGTTGTTAGGCTGCCAAAAAACTACAGTCTCCTGAAACCTCATCATATATTTTTTCTTCCGACCTTCATGATACTTTCAAGTAATGAGCAGTGCACCAATCAAACTTGGATGCCCATGTTTCGTTCTCCTAGGTTGACGCATTCGTTTGCAGGAACAGTTTGAATTTTTAGGTTTCACTCTGTTTTGTCCTATATTGACAGATGCAGTTCGAACTCTAAATCAAACACGGTTTGTGCTAGCTTCTTGAAACTTGACAAAATACTGTAGTTCTACGTTCTATCTCTAAGGTTTGTTTCCTCTTCATGTAGCCTAATGCAGGGACTGGCGAATAACACTTTTATTGAAATGGGTTGCCAAACTTCCCAAAACTAGAGTCTTCTGAAATCTCAACATATATTTTTTTATCCAATCTTCATGATACTTTCGAGTAATGATCAGTACACCAATCCCACTTGGATGCTCAAGTTTCCTTCTCCTACGTTGAAGCATTCGTTTGCAGTAACAGTTTGAATTTTTAGGTTTCATTCTGCTTTCTCCTATATTGACAAATGTAGTTCAAACTCTAAATCATACACGGTTTGGGCTAGCTTCTTGAAACTTGACACAATAAAGTAGTTCTACATTCTATCCCTAAGGTTTGTTTCCTCTTGATGTAGCCTTCAGCACAGACTGGCGAATAACACTTTCAATGAAAGGCGTTGTTAGGCTGCCAAAAAACTAGAGTCTCCTGAAATCTCAACACATATTTTTTTCCGACCTTAATGATACTTTCAAGTAATGAGCAGTACACCAATCAAACTTGGATGCCCAAGTTTCGTTCTCCTAGGTTGATGCATTCGTTTGCAGTAAGAGTTTGAATTTCTAGGTTTCACTCTGTTTTCTCCTATATTGACAGATGCAGCTAGAACTCTAAATCAAACACGGTTTGTGCTAGCTTCTTGAAACTTGACACAATAAAGTAGTTCTACGTTCTATCTCTAAGGTTTGTTTCCTCTTGATGTAGCCTAATGCAGGGACTGGCGAATAACACTTATATTGAATGTGGTTGCCAAACTTTCAAAAAACTAGAGTCTCCTGAAATCTCAACATATATTTTTTCATCCAATCTTCACGATACATTCAAGTAATGATCAGTACACCATGCCCACTTGGATGCCCAAGTTTTGTTCTTCTAGGTTGAAGCATTCGTTTGCAGGAACAGTTTGAATTTTTAGGTTTCACTCTGTTTTCTCCTATATTGACAGATGCAGTTAGAACTTTAAATCAAACACGGTTTGTGCTAGCTACTTGAAACATGACACAATAAAGTAGTTCTACGTTCTATCCCTAAGGTTTGTTTCCTCATGTTGTACCCTTAAGCAGAGACTGGCGATTAACACATTCAATGAAAGGCGTTGTTAGGCTGCCAAAAAACTACAGTCTCCTGAAATCTCATCATATATTTTTTCTTCCGACCTTCATGATACTTTCAAGTAATGAGCAGTGCACCAATCAAACTTGGATGCCCAAGTTTCGTTCTCCTAGGTTGAAGCATTCGTTTGCAGGAACAGTTTGAATTTTTAGGTTTCACTCTGTTTTGTCCTATATTGACAGATGCAGTTCGAACTCTAAATCAAACACGGTTTGTGCTAGCTTCTTGAAACTTGACAAAATACTGTAGTTCTACGTTCTATCTCTAAGGTTTGTTTCCTCTTGATGTAGCCTAATGCAGGGACTGGCGAATAACACTTTTATTGAAAGGGGTTGCCAAACTTCCCAAAACTAGAGTCTTCTGAAATCTCAACATATATTTTTTTATCCAATCTTCATGATACTTTCGAGTAATGATCAGTACACCAATCCCACTTGGATGCTCAAGTTTCATTCTCCTACGTTGAAGCATTCGTTTGCAGTAACAGTTTGAATTTTTAGGTTTCATTCTGCTTTCTCCTATATTGACAATTGTAGTTCAAACTCTAAATCATACATGGTTTGGGCTAGCTTCTTGAAACTTGACACAATAAAATAGTTCTACATTCTATCCCTAAGGTTTGTTTCCTCTTGATGTAGCCTTCAGCACAGACTGGCGAATAACACTTTCAATGAAAGGCGTTGTTAGGCTGCCAAAAAACTAGAGTCTCCTGAAATCCCAACACATATTTTTTTCCGACCTTAATGATACTTTCAAGTAATGAGCAGTACACCAATCAAACTTGGATGCCCAAGTTTCGTTCTCCTAGGTTGATGCATTCGTTTGCAGTTACAGTTTGAATTTCTAGGTTTCACTCTGTTTTCTCCTATATTGACAGATGGAGCTAGAACTCTAAATCAAACACGGTTTGTGCTAGCTTCTTGAAACTTGACACAATAAAGTAGTTCTACGTTCTATCTCTAAGGTTTGTTTCCTCTTGATGTAGCCTAATGCAGGGACTGGCGAATAACACTTATATTGAATGTGGTTGCCAAACTTTCAAAAAACTAGAGTCTCCTGAAATCTCAACATATATTTTTTCATCCAATCTTCACGATACATTCAAGTAATGATCAGTACACCATTCCCACTTGGATGCCCAAGTTTTGTTCTTCTAGGTTGAAGCATTCGTTTGCAGGAACAGTTTGAATTTTTAGGTTTCACTCTGTTTTCTCCTATATTGACAGATGCAGTTAGAACTTTAAATCAAACACGGTTTGTGCTAGCTACTTGAAACATGACACAATAAAGTAGTTCTACGTTCTATCCCTAAGGTTTGTTTCCTCTTGTTGTACCCTTAAGCAGAGAGTGGCGAATAACACATTCAATGAAAGGCGTTGTTAGGCTGCCAAAAAACTACAGTCTCCTGAAATCTCATCATATATTTTTTCTTCCGACCTTCATGATACTTTCAAGTAATGAGCAGTGCACCAATCAAACTTGGATGCCCAAGTTTCGTTCTCCTAGGTTGAAGCATTCGTTTGCAGGAACAGTTTGAATTTTTAGGTTTCACTCTGTTTTGTCCTATATTGACAGATGCAGTTCGAACTCTAAATCAAACACGGTTTGTGCTAGCTTCTTGAAACTTGACAAAATACTGTAGTTCTACGTTCTATCTCTCAGGTTTGTTTCCTCTTGATGTAGCCTAATGCAGTTACTGGCGAATAACACTTTTATTGAAAGGGGTTGTCAAACTTCCAAAAACTAGAGTCTTCTGAAATCTCAACATATATTTTTGCATCCAATCTTCATGATACTTTCAAGTAATGATCAGTACACCAATCCCACTTGGATGCTCAAGTTTCATTCTCCTACGTTGAAGCATTCGTTTGCAGTAACAGTTTTAATTTTTAGGTTTCACTGTTTTCTTCTATATTGACAAATGTAGTTCAAACTCTAAATCATACACGGTTTGGGCTAGCTTCTTGAAACTTGACACAATAAAGTAGTTCTACATTCTATCCCTAAGGTTTGTTTCCTCTTGATGTAGCCTTCAGCACAGACTGGCGAATAACACTTTCAATGAAAGGCGTTGTTAGGCTGCCAAAAAACTAGAGTCTCCTGAAATCTCAACACATATTTTTTTCCGACCTTAATGATACTTTCAAGTAATGAGCAGTACACCAATCAAACTTGGATGCCCAAGTTTCGTTCTCCTAGGTTGATGCATTCGTTTGCAGTTACAGTTTGATTTTCTAGGTTTCACTCTGTTTTCTCCTATATTGACAGATGCAGCTAGAACTCTAAATCAAACACGGTTTGTGCTAGCTTCTTGAAACTTGACACAATAAAGTAGTTCTACGTTCTATCTCTATGGTTTGTTTCCTCTTGATGTAGCCTAATGCAGGGACTGGCGAATAACACTTATATTGAAAGGGGTTGCCAAACTTTCAAAAAACTAGAGTCTCCTAAAATCTCAACATATATTTTTTTATCCAATCTTCATAATACATTCAAGTAATGATCAGTACACCATTCCCACTTGGATGCCCAAGTTTTGTTCTTCTAGGTTGAAGCATTCGTTTGCAGGAACAGTTTGAATTATTAGGTTTCACTCTGTTTTCTCCTATATTGACAGATGCAGTTAGAACTTTAAATCAAACACGGTTTGTGCTAGCTACTTGAAACATGACACAATAAAGTAGTTCTACGTTCTATCCCAAAGGTTTGTTTCCTCTTGATGTACCCTTAAGCAGAGACTGGCGAATAACACATTCAATGAAAGGCGTTGTTAGGCTGCCAAAAAACTACAGTCTCCTGAAACCTCATCATATATTTTTTCTTCCGACCTTCATGATACTTTCAAGTAATGAGCAGTGCACCAATCAAACTTGGATGCCCATGTATCGTTCTCCTAGGTTGACGCATTCGTTTGCAGGAACAGTTTGAATTTTTAGGTTTCACTCTGTTTTGTCCTATATTGACAGATGCAGTTCGAACTCTAAATCAAACACGGTTTGTGCTAGCTTCTTGAAACTTGACAAAATACTGTAGTTCTACGTTCTATCTCTAAGGTTTGTTTCCTCTTCATGTAGCCTAATGCAGGGACTGGCGAATAACACTTTTATTGAAATGGGTTGCCAAACTTCCCAAAACTAGAGTCTTCTGAAATCTCAACATATATTTTTTTATCCAATCTTCATGATACTTTCGAGTAATGATCAGTACACCAATCCCACTTGGATGCTCAAGTTTCCTTCTCCTACGTTGAAGCATTCGTTTGCAGTAACAGTTTGAATTTTTAGGTTTCATTCTGCTTTCTCCTATATTGACAAATGTAGTTCAAACTCTAAATCATACACGGTTTGGGCTAGCTTCTTGAAACTTGACACAATAAAGTAGTTCTACATTCTATCCCTAAGGTTTGTTTCCTCTTGATGTAGCCTTCAGCACAGACTGGCGAATAACACTTTCAATGAAAGGCGTTGTTAGGCTGCCAAAAAACTAGAGTCTCCTGAAATCTCAACACATGTTTTTTTCCGACCTTAATGATACTTTCAAGTAATGAGCAGTACACCAATCAAACTTGGATGCCCAAGTTTCGTTCTCCTAGGTTGATGCATTCGTTTGCAGTAAGAGTTTGAATTTCTAGGTTTCACTCTGTTTTCTCCTATATTGACAGATGCAGCTAGAACTCTAAATCAAACACGGTTTGTGCTAGCTTCTTGAAACTTGACACAATAAAGTAGTTCTACGTTCTATCTCTAAGGTTTGTTTCCTCTTGATGTAGCCTAATGCAGGGACTGGCGAATAACACTTATATTGAATGTGGTTGCCAAACTTTCAAAAAACTAGAGTCTCCTGAAATCTCAACATATATTTTTTCATCCAATCTTCACGATACATTCAAGTAATGATCAGTACACCATGCCCACTTGGATGCCCAAGTTTTGTTCTTCTAGGTTGAAGCATTCGTTTGCAGGAACAGTTTGAATTTTTAGGTTTCACTCTGTTTTCTCCTATATTGACAGATGCAGTTAGAACTTTAAATCAAACACGGTTTGTGCTAGCTACTTGAAACATGACACAATAAAGTAGTTCTACGTTCTATCCCTAAGGTTTGTTTCCTCATGTTGTACCCTTAAGCAGAGACTGGCGATTAACACATTCAATGAAAGGCGTTGTTAGGCTGCCAAAAAACTACAGTCTCCTGAAATCTCATCATATATTTTTTCTTCCGACCTTCATGATACTTTCAAGTAATGAGCAGTGCACCAATCAAACTTGGATGCCCATGTTTCGTTCTCCTAGGTTGAAGCATTCGTTTGCAGGAACAGTTTGAATTTTTAGGTTTCACTCTGTTTTGTCCTATATTGACAGATGCAGTTCGAACTCTAAATCAAACACGGTTTGTGCTAGCTCCTTGAAACTTGACAAAATACTGTAGTTCTACGTTCTATCTCTAAGGTTTGTTTCCTCTTGATGTAGCCTAATGCAGGGACTGGCGAATAACACTTTTAAAGAAAGGGGTTGCCAAACTTCCCAAAACTAGAGTCTTCTAAAATCTCAACATATATTTTTGTATCCAATCTTCATGATACTTTCGAGTAATGATCAGTACACCAATCCCACTTGGATGCTCAAGTTTCATTCTCCTACGTTGAAGCATTCGTTTGCAGTAACAGTTTTAATTTTTAGGTTTCATTCTGCTTTCTCCTATATTGACAAATGTAGATCAAACTCTAAATCATACACGGTTTGGGCTAGCTTCTTGAAACTTGACACAATAAAGTAGTTCTACATTCTATCCCTAAGGTTTGTTTCCTCTTGATGTAGCCTTCAGCACAGACTGGCGAATAACACTTTCAATGAAAGGCGTTGTTAGGCTGCCAAAAAACTAGAGTCTCCTGAAATCTCAACACATATTTTTTTCCGACCTTAATGATACTTTCAAGTAATGAGCAGTACACCAATCAAACTTGGATGCCCAAGTTTCGTTCTCCTAGGTTGATGCATTCGTTTGCAGGAACAGTTTGAATTTTTAGGTTTCACTCTGTTTTGTCCTATATTGACAGATGCAGCTAGAACTCTAAATCAAACACGGTTTGTGCTAGCTTCTTGAAACTTGACACAATAAAGTAGTTCTACGTTCTATCTCTAAGGTTTGTTTCCTCTTGATGTAGCCTAATGCAGGGACTGGCGAATAACACTTATATTGAAAGGGATTGCCAAACTTTCAAAAAACTAGAGTCTCCTGAAATCTCAGCATATATTTTTTCATCCAATCTTCATGATACATTCAAGTAATGATCAGTACACCATTCCCACTTGGATGCCCAAGTTTTGTTCTTATAGCTTGAAGCATTCGTTTGGAGGAACAGTTTGAATTTTAGGTTTCACTCTGTTTTCTCCTATATTGACAGATGCAGTTAGAACTTTAAATCAAACACGGTTTGTGCTAGCTACTTGAAACTTGACAAAATACTGTAGTTCTACGTTCTATCTCTAAGGTTTGTTTCCTCTTGATGTAGCCTAATGCAGTTACTGGCGAATAACACTTTTATTGAAAGGGGTTGTCAAACTTCCAAAAACTAGAGTCTTCTGAAATCTCAACATATATTTTTGCATCCAATCTTCATGATACTTTCAAGTAATGATCAGTACACCAATCCCACTTGGATGCTCAAGTTTCATTCTCCTACGTTGAAGCATTCGTTTGCAGTAACAGTTTTAATTTTTAGGTTTCACTGTTTTCTTCTATATTGACAAATGTAGTTCAAACTCTAAATCAAACACGGTTTGTGCTAGCTTCTTGAAACTTGACAAAATACTGTAGTTCTACGTTCTATCTCTAAGGTTTGTTTCCTCTTGATGTAGCCTAATGCAGGGACTGGCGAATAACACTTATTGAAAGGGGTTGCCAAACTTCCCAAAACTAGAGTCTTCTGAAATCTCAACATATATTTTTGTATCCAATCTCCATGATACTTTCGAGTAATGATCAGTACACCAATCCCACTTGGATGCTCAAGTTTCCTTCTCCTACGTTGAAGCATTCGTTTGCAGTAACAGTTTGAATTTTTAGGTTTCATTCTGCTTTCTCCTATATTGACAAATGTAGATCAAACTCTAAATCATACACGGTTTGGGCTAGCTTCTTGAAACTTGACACAATAAAGTAGTTCTACATTCTATCCCTAAGGTTTGTTTCCTCTTGATGTAGCCTTCAGCACAGACTGGCGAATAACCCTTTCAATGAAAGGCGTTGTTAGGCTGCCAAAAAACTAGAGTCTCCTGAAATCTCAACACATATTTTTTTCCGACATTAATGATACTTTCAAGTAATGAGCAGTACACCAATCAAACTTGGATGCCCAAGTTTTGTTCTCCTAGGTTGATGCATTCGTTTGCAGGAACAGTTTGAATTTTTAGGTTTCACTCTGTTTTGTCCTATATTGACAGATGCAGCTAGAACTCTAAATCAAACACGGTTTGTGCTAGCTTCTTGAAACTTGACACAATAAAGTAGTTCTACGTTCTATCTCTAAGGTTTGTTTCCTCTTGATGTAGCCTAATGCAGGGACTGGCGAATAACACTTATATTGAAAGGGATTGCCAAACTTTCAAAAAACTAGAGTCTCCTGAAATCTCAGCATATATTTTTTCATCCAATCTTCATGATACATTCAAGTAATGATCAGTACACCATTCCCACTTGGATGCCCCAGTTTTGTTCTTATAGGTTGAAGCATTCGTTTGGAGGAACAGTTTGAATTTTAGGTTTCACTCTGTTTTCTCCTATATTGACAGATGCAGTTAGAACTTTAAATCAAACACGGTTTGTGCTAGCTACTTGAAACATGACACAATAAAGTAGTTCTTCGTTCTATCCCTAAGGTTTGTTTCCTCTTGATGTACCCTTAAGCAGAGACTGGCGAATAACACATTCAATGAAAGGCGTTGTAAGGCTGCCAAAAAACTAGAGTCTCCTGAAATCTCATCATATATTTTTTCTTCCGACCTTCATGATACTTTCAAGTAATGAGCAGTGCACCAATCAAACTTGGATGCCCAAGTTTCGTTCTCCTAGGTTAAAGCATTCGTTTGCAGGAACAGTTTGAATTTTTAGGTTTCACTCTGTTTTGTCCTATATTGACAGATGCAGTTCGAACTCTAAATCAAACACGGTTTGTGCTAGCTTCTTGAAACTTGACAAAATACTGTAGTTCTACGTTCTATCTCTAAGGTTTGTTTCCTCTTGATGTAGCCTAATGCAGGGACTGGCGAATAACACTTATTGAAAGGGGTTGCCAAACTTCCCAAAACTAGAGTCTTCTGAAATCTCAACATATATTTTTTTATCCAATCTTCATGATACTTTCGAGTAATGATCAGTACACCAATCCCACTTGGATGCTCAAGTTTCCTTCTCCTACGTTGAAGCATTCGTTTGCAGGAACAGTTTGAATTTTTAGGTTTCACTCTGTTTTGTCCTATATTGACAGATGCAGTTCAAACTCTAAATCAAACACGGTTTGTGCTAGCTTTTTGAAACTTGACAAAATACTGTAGTTCTACGTTCTATCTCTAAGGTTTGTTTCCTCTTGATGTAGCCTAATGCAGGGACTGGCGAATAACACTTTTATTGAAAGGGGTTGCCAAACTTCCCAAAACTAGAGTCTTCTAAAATCTCAACATATATTTTTTTATCCAATCTTCATGATACTCTCGAGTAATGATCAGTACACCAATCCCACTTGGATGCTCAAGTTTCATTCTCCTACGTGGAAGCATTCGTTTGCAGTAACAGTTTGAATTTTTAGGTTTCATTCTGCTTTCTCCTATATTGACAAATGTAGTTCAAACTCTAAATCATACACGGTTTGGGCTAGCTTCTTGAAACTTGACACAATAAAGTAGTTCTACATTCTATCCCTAAGGTTTGTTTCCTCTTGATGTAGACTTCAGCACAGACTGGCGAATAACACTTTCAATGAAAGGCGTTGTTAGGCTGCCCAAAAAATAGAGTCTCCTGAAATCTCAACACATATTTTTTTCCGACCTTAATGATACTTTCAAGTAATGAGCAGTACACCAATCAAACTTGGATGCCCAAGTTTCGTTCTCCTAGGTTGATGCATTCGTTTGCAGTTACAGTTTGAATTTCTAGGTTTCACTCTGTTTTCTCCTATATTGACAGATGCAGCTAGAACTCTAAATCAAACACGGTTTGTGCTAGCTTCTTGAAACTTGACACAATAAAGTAGTTCTACGTTCTATCTCTAAGGTTTGTTTCCTCTTGATGTAGCCTAATGCAGGGACTGGCGAATAACACTTATATTGAAAGGGGTTGCCAAACTTTCAAAAAACTAGAGTCTCCTGAAATCTCAACATATATTTTTTCATCCAATCTTCATGATACATTCAAGTAATGATCAGTACACCATTCCCACTTGGATGCCCAAGTTTTGTTCTTCTAGGTTGAAGCATTCGTTTGGAGGAACAGTTTGAATTTTAGGTTTCACTCTGTTTTCTCCTATATTGACAGATGCAGTTAGAACTTTAAATCAAACACGGTTTGTGCTAGCTACTTGAAACATGACACAATAAAGTAGTTCTACGTTCTATCCCTAAGGTTTGTTTCCTCTTGATGTAGACTTAAGCAGAGACTGGCGAATAACACATTCAATGAAAGGCGTTGTTAGGCTGCCAAAAAACTACAGTCTAAAGAAATCTCATCATGTATTTTTTCTTCCGACCTTCATGATACTTTCAAGTAATGAGCAGTGCACCAATCAAACTTGGATGCCCAAGTTTCCTTCTCCTAGGTTGAAGCATTCGTTTGCAGGAACAGTTTGAATTTTTAGGTTTCACTCTGTTTTGTCCTATATTGACAGATGCAGTTCGAACTCTAAATCAAACACGGTTTGTGCTAGCTTCTTGAAACTTGACAAAATACTGTAGTTCTACGTTCTATCTCTAAGGTTTGTTTCCTCTTGATGTAGCCTAATGCAGTTACTGGCGAATAACACTTTTATTGAAAGGGGTTGCCAAACTTCCAAAAACTAGAGTCTTCTGAAAACTCAGCATATATTTTTGCATCCAATCTTCATGATACTTTCAAGTAATGATCAGTACACCAATCCCACTTGGATGCTCAAGTTTCATTCTCCTACGTTGAAGCATTCGTTTGCAGTAACAGTTTGAATTTTTAGGTTTCACTGTTTTCTTCTATATTGACAAATGTAGTTCAAACTCTAAATCATACACGGTTTGGGCTAGCTTCTTGAAACTTGACACAATAAAGTAGTTCTACATTCTATCCCTAAGGTTTGTTTCCTCTTGATGTAGCCTTCAGCACAGACTGGCGAATAACACTTTCAATGAAAGGCGTTGATAGGCTGCCAAAAAACTAGAGTCTCCTGAAATCTCAACACATATTTTTTTCCGACATTAATGATACTTTCAAGTAATGAGCAGTACACCTATCAAACTTGGATGCCCAAGTTTCGTTCTCCTAGGTTGATGCATTCGTTTGCAGTTACAGTTTGAATTTCTAGGTTTCACTCTGTTTTCTCCTATATTGACAGATGCAGCTAGAACTCTAAATCAAACACGGTTTGTGCTAGCTTCTTGAAACTTGACACAATAAAGTAGTTCTAGGTTCTATCTCTAAGGTTTGTTTCCTCTTGATGTAGCCTAATGCAGGGACTGGCGAATAACACTTATATTGAAAGGGGTTGCCAAACTTTCAAAAAACGAGAGTCTCCTGAAATCTCAACATATATTTTTTAATCCAATCTTCATAATACATTCAAGTAATGATCAGTACACCATTCCCACTTGGATGCCCAAGTTTTGTTCTTCTAGGTTGAAGCATTCATTTGCAGGAACAGTTTGAAGTTTTAGGTTTCACTCTGTTTTCTCCTATATTGACAGATGCAGTTAGAACTTTAAATCAAACACGGTTTGTGCTAGCTACTTGAAACATGACACAATAAAGTAGTTCTACGTTCTATCCCTAAGGTTTGTTTCCTCTTGATGTAGCCTTAAGCAGAGACTGGCGAATAACACATTCAATGAAAGGCATTCTTAGGCTGCCAGAAAACTACAGTCTCCTGAAATCTCATCATATATTTTTTCTTCCGACCTTCATGATACTTTCAAGTAATGAGCAGTGCACCAATCAAACTTGGATGCCCAAGTTTCGTTCTCCTAGGTTGAAGCATTCGTTTGCAGGAACAGTTTGAATTTTTAGGTTTCACTCTGTTTTGTCCTATATTGACAGATGCAGTTCGAACTCTAAATCAAACACGGTTTGTGCTAGCTTCTTGAAACTTGACAAAATACTGTAGTTCTACGTTCTATCTCTAAGGTTTGTTTCCTCCTGATGTAGCCTAATGCAGGGACTGGCGAATAACACTTTTATTGAAAGGGGTTGCCTAACTTCCCAAAACTAGAGTCTTCTGAAATCTCAACATATATTTTTTTATCCAATCTTCATGATACTTTCGAGTAATGATCAGTACACCAATCCCACTTGGATGCTCAAGTTTCATTCTCCTACGTTGAAGCTTTCGTTTGCAGTAACTGTTTGAATATTTAGGTTTCATTCTGCTTTCTCCTATATTGACAAATGTAGTTCAAACTCTAAATCATACACGGTTTGGGCTAGCTTCTTGAAACTTGACACAATAAAGTAGTTCTACATTCTATCCCTAAGGTTTGTTTCCTCTTGATGTAGCCTTCAGCACAGACTGGCGAATAACACTTTCAATGAAAGGCGTTGTTAGGCTGCCAAAAAACTAGAGTCTCCTGAAATCTCAACACATATTTTTTTCCGACCTTAATGATACTTTCAAGTAATGAGCAGTACACCAATCAAACTTGGATGCCCAAGTTTCGTTCTCCTAGGTTGATGCATTCGTTTGCAGTAACAGTTTGAATTTCTAGGTTTCACTCTGTTTTCTCCTATATTGACAGATGCAGCTAGAACTCTAAATCAAACACGGTTTGTGCTAGCTTCTTGAAACTTGACACAATAAAGTAGTTCTACGTTCTATCTCTAAGGTTTGTTTCCTCTTGATGTAGCCTAATGCAGGGACTGGCGAATAACACTTAGATTGAAAGGGGTTGCCAAACTTTCAAAAAACTAGAGTCTCCTGAAATCTCAACATATATTTTTTCATCCAATCTTCATGATACATTCAAGTAATGATCAGTACACCATTCCCACTTGGATGCCCAAGTTTTGTTCTTCTAGGTTGAAGCATTCATTTGCAGGAACAGTTTGAAGTTTTAGGTTTCACTCTGTTTTCTCCTATATTGACAGATGCAGTTAGAACTTTAAATCAAACACGGTTTGTGCTAGCTACTTGAAACATGACACAATAAAGTAGTTTTACGTTCTATCCCTAAGGTTTGTTTCCTCTTGATGTAGCCTTAAGCAGAGACTGGCGAATAACACATTCAATGAAAGGCGTTGTTAGGCTGCCAAAAAACTACAGTCTCCTGAAATCTCATCATATATTTTTTCTTCCGAACTTCATGATACTTTCAAGTAATGAGCAGTGCAACAATCAAACTTGGATGCCAAAGTTTCGTTCTCCTAGGTTGAAGCATTCGTTTGCAGGAACAGTTTGAATTTTTAGGTTTCACTCTGTTTTGTCCCATATTGACAGATGCAGTTCGAACTCTAAATCAAACACAGTTTGTGCTAGCTTCTTGAAACTTGACAAAATACTGTAGTTCTACGTTCTATCTCTAAGGTTTGTTTCCTCTTGATGTAGCCTAATGCAGTTACTGGCGAATAACACTTTTATTGAAAGGGGTTGCCAAACTTCCAAAAACTAGAGTCTTCTGAAATCTCAACGTATATTTTTGCATCCAATCTTCATGATACTTTCGAGTAATGATCAGTACACCAATCCCACTTGGATGCTCAAGTTTCATTCTCCTACGTTGAAGCATTCGTTTGCAGTAACAGTTTGAATTTTTAGGTTTCACTGTTTTCTTCTATATTGACAAATGTAGTTCAAACTCTAAATCATACACGGTTTGGGCTAGCTTCTTGAAACTTGACACAATAAAGTAGTTCTACATTCTATCCCTAAGGTTTGTTTCCTCTTGATGTAGCCTTCAGCACAGACTGGCGAATAACACTTTCAATGAAAGGCGTTGTTAGGCTGCCAAAAAACTAGAGTCTCCTGAAATCTCAACACATATTTTTTTCCGACCTTAATGATACTTTCAAGTAATGAGCAGTACACCAATCAAACTTGGATGCCCAAGTTTCGTTCTCCTAGGTTGATGCATTCGTTTGCAGTAACAGTTTGAATTTCTAGGTTTCACTCTGTTTTCTCCTATATTGACAGATGCAGCTAGAACTCTAAATCAAACACGGTTTGTGCTAGCTTCTTGAAACTTGACACAATAAAGTAGTTCTACGTTCTATCTCTAAGGTTTGTTTCCTCTTGATGTAGCCTAATGCAGGGACTGGCGAATAAAACTTATATTGAAAGGGGTTGCCAAACTTTCAAAAAACTAGAGTCTCCTGAAATCTCAACATATATTTTTTCATCCAATCTTCATGATACATTCAAGTAATGATCAGTACACCATTCCCACTTGGATGCCCAACTTTTGTTCTTCTAGGTTGAAGCATTCGTTTGCAGGAACAGTTTGAATTTTTAGGTTTCACTCTGTTTTCTCCTATATTGACAGATGCAGCTAGAACTCTAAATCAAACACGGTTTGTGCTAGCTTCTTGAAACTTGACAAAATAAAGTAGTTCTACGTTCTATCTCTAAGGTTCGTTTCCTCTTGATGTAGCCTAATGCAGGGACTGGCGAATAACACTTATATTGAAAGGGGTTGCCAAACTTTCAAAAAACTAGAGTCTCCTGAAATCTCAACATATATTTTTTCATCCAATCTTCATGATACATTCAAGTAATGATCAGTACACCATTCCCACTTGGATGCCCAAGTTTTGTTCTTCTAGGTTGAAGCATTCATTTGCAGGAACAGTTTGAAGTTTTAGGTTTCACTCTGTTTTCTCCTATATTGACAGATGCAGTTAGAACTTTAAATCAAACACGGTTTGTGCTAGCTACTTGAAACATGACACAATAAAGTAGTTCTACGTTCTATCCCTAAGGTTTTTCCTCTTGATGTAGCCTTAAGCAGAGACTGGCGAATAACACATTCAATGAAAGGCGTTGTTAGGCTGCCAAAAAACTACAGTCTCCTGAAATCTCTTCATATATTTTTTCTTCCGAACTTCATGATACTTTCAAGTAATGAGCAGTGCACCAATCAAACTTGGATGCCCAAGTTTCGTTCTTCTAGGTTGAAGCATTCGTTTGCAGGAACAGTTTGAATTTTTAGGTTTCACTCTGTTTTGTCCTATATTGACAGATGCAGTTCGAACTCTAAATCAAACACGGTTTGTGCTAGCTTCTTGAAACTTGACAAAATACTGTAGTTCTACGTTCTATCTCTAAGGTTTGTTTCCTCTTGATGTAGCCTACTGCAGGGACTGGAGAATAACACTTTTATTGAAAGGGGTTGCCAAACTTCCAAAAACTAGAGTCTTCTGAAATCTCAGCATATATTTTTGCATCCAATCTTCATGATACTTTCAAGTAATGATCAGTACACCAATCCCACTTGGATGCTCAAGTTTCATTCTCCTACGTTGAAGCATTCATTTGCAGTAACAGTTTTAATTTTTAGGTTTCATTCTGCTTTGTCCTATATTGACAAATGTAGTTCAAACTCTAAATCATACACGGTTTGGGCTAGCTTCTTGTAACTTGACACAATAAAGTAGTTCTACATTCTATCCCTAAGGTTTGTTTCCTCTTGATGTAGCCTTCAGCACAGACTGGCGAATAACACTTTCAATGAAAGGCATTGTTAGGCTGCCAAAAAACTAGAGTCTCCTGAAATCTCAACACATATTTTTTTTCGACCTTAATGGTACTTTCAACTAATGAGCAGTACACCAATCAAACTTGGATGCCCAAGTTTCGTTCTCCTAGGTTGATGCATTCGTTTGCAGTAACAGTTTGAATTTCTAGGTTTCACTCTGTTTTCTCCTATATTGACAGATGCAGCTAGAACTCTAAATCAAACACGGTTTGTGCTAGCTTCTTGAAACTTGACACAATAAAGTAGTTCTACGTTCTATCTCTAAGGTTTGTTTCCTCTTGATGTAGCCTAATGCAGGGACTGGCGAATAACACTTATATTGAAAGGGGTTGCCAAACTTTCAAATAACTAGAGTCTCCTGAAATCTCAACATATATTTTTTCATCCAATCTTCATGATACATTCAAGTAATGATCAGTACACCATTCCCACTTGGATGCCCAAGTTTAGTTCTTCTAGGTTGAAGCATTCGTTTGGAGGAACAGTTTGAATTTTAGGTTTCACTCTGTTTTCTCCTATATTGACAGATGCAGTTAGAACTTTAAATCAAACACGGTTTGTGCTAGCTACTTGAAACATGACACAATAAAGTAGTTCTACGTTCTATCCCTAAGGTTTGTTTCCTCTTGATGTAGCCTTAAGCAGAGACTGGCGAATAACACATTCAATGAAAGGCATTCTTAGGCTGCCAGAAAACTACAGTCTCCTGAAATCTCATCATATATTTTTTCTTCCGACCTTCATGATACTTTCAAGTAATGAGCAGTGCACCAATCAAACTTGGATGCCCAAGTTTCGTTCTCCTAGGTTGAAGCATTCGTTTGCAGGAACAGTTTGAATTTTTAGGTTTCACTCTGTTTTGTCCTATATTGACAGATGCAGTTCGAACTCTAAATCAAACACGGTTTGTGCTAGCTTCTTGAAACTTGACAAAATACTGTAGTTCTACGTTCTATCTCTAAGGTTTGTTTCCTCCTGATGTAGCCTAATGCAGGGACTGGCGAATAACACTTTTATTGAAAGGGGTTGCCAAACTTCCCAAAACTAGAGTCTTCTGAAATCTCAACATATATTTTTTTATCCAATCTTCATGATACTTTCGAGTAATGATCAGTACACCAATCCCACTTGGATGCTCAAGTTTCATTCTCCTACGTTGAAGCATTCGTTTGCAGTAACTGTTTGAATATTTAGGTTTCATTCTGCTTTCTCCTATATTGACAAATGTAGTTCAAACTCTAAATCATACACGGTTTGGGCTAGCTTCTTGAAACTTGACACAATAAAGTAGTTCTACATTCTATCCCTAAGGTTTGTTTCCTCTTGATGTAGCCTTCAGCACAGACTGGCGAATAACACTTTCAATGAAAGGCGTTGTTAGGCTGCCAAAAAACTAGAGTCTCCTGAAATCTCAACACATATTTTTTTCCGACCTTAATGATACTTTCAAGTAATGAGCAGTACACCAATCAAACTTGGATGCCCAAGTTTCGTTCTCCTAGGTTGATGCATTCGTTTGCAGTAACAGTTTGAATTTCTTGGTTTCACTCTGTTTTCTCCTATATTGACAGATGCAGCTAGAACTCTAAATCAAACACGGTTTGTGCTAGCTTCTTGAAACTTGACACAATAAAGTAGTTCTACGTTCTATCTCTAAGGTTTGTTTCCTCTTGATGTAGCCTAATGCAGGGACTGGCGAATAACACTTATTTTGAAAGGGGTTGCCAAACTTTCAAAAAACTAGAGTCTCCTGAAATCTCAACATATATTTTTTCATCCAATCTTCATGATACATTCAAGTAATGATCAGTACACCATTCCCACTTGGATGCCCAAGTTTTGTTCTTCTAGGTTGAAGCATTCATTTGCAGGAACAGTTTGAAGTTTTAGGTTTCACTCTGTTTTCTCCTATATTGACAGATGTAGTTAGAACTTTAAATCAAACACGGTTTGTGCTAGCTACTTGAAACATGACACAATAAATTAGTTCTACGTTCTATCCCTAAGGTTTGTTTCCTCTTGATGTAGCCTTAAGCAGAGACTGGCGAATAACACATTCAATGAAAGGCATTCTTAGGCTGCCAGAAAACTACAGTCTCCTGAAATCTCATCATATATTTTTTCTTCCGAACTTCATGATACTTTCAAGTAATGAGCAGTGCACCAATCAAACTTGGATGCCCAAGTTTCGTTCTCCTAGGTTGAAGCATTCGTTTGCAGGAACAGTTTGAATTTTTAGGTTTCACTCTGTTTTGTCCTATATTGACAGATGCAGTTCGAACTCTAAATCAAACACGGTTTGTGCTAGCTTCTTGAAACTTGACAAAATACTGTAGTTCTACGTTCTATCTCTAAGGTTTGTTTCCTCCTGATGTAGCCTAATGCAGGGACTGGCGAATAACACTTTTATTGAAAGGGGTTGCCAAACTTCCCAAAACTAGAGTCTTCTGAAATCTCAACATATATTTTTTTATCCAATCTTCATGATACTTTCGAGTAATGATCAGTACACCAATCCCACTTGGATGCTCAAGTTTCATTCTCCTACGTTGAAGCATTCGTTTGCAGTAACTGTTTGAATATTTAGGTTTCATTCTGCTTTCTCCTATATTGACAAATGTAGTTCAAACTCTAAATCATACACGGTTTGGGCTAGCTTCTTGAAACTTGACACAATAAAGTAGTTCTACATTCTATCCCTAAGGTTTGTTTCCTCTTGATGTAGCCTTCAGCACAGACTGGCGAATAACACTTTCAATGAAAGGCGTTGTTAGGCTGCCAAAAAACTAGAGTCTCCTGAAATCTCAACACATATTTTTTTCCGACCTTAATGATACTTTCAAGTAATGAGCAGTACACCAATCAAACTTGGATGCCCAAGTTTCGTTCTCCTAGGTTGATGCATTCGTTTGCAGTAACAGTTTGAATTTCTTGGTTTCACTCTGTTTTCTCCTATATTGACAGATGCAGCTAGAACTCTAAATCAAACACGGTTTGTGCTAGCTTCTTGAAACTTGACACAATAAAGTAGTTCTACGTTCTATCTCTAAGGTTTGTTTCCTCTTGATGTAGCCTAATGCAGGGACTGGCGAATAACACTTATTTTGAAAGGGGTTGCCAAACTTTCAAAAAACTAGAGTCTCCTGAAATCTCAACATATATTTTTTCATCCAATCTTCATGATACATTCAAGTAATGATCAGTACACCATTCCCACTTGGATGCCCAAGTTTTGTTCTTCTAGGTTGAAGCATTCATTTGCAGGAACAGTTTGAAGTTTTAGGTTTCACTCTGTTTTCTCCTATATTGACAGATGCAGTTAGAACTTTAAATCAAACACGGTTTGTGCTAGCTACTTGAAACATGACACAATAAAGTAGTTCTACGTTCTATCCCTAAGGTTTGTTTCCTCTTGATGTAGCCTTAAGCAGAGACTGGCGAATAACACATTCAATGAAAGGCGTTGTTAGGCTGCCAAAAAACTACAGTCTCCTGAAATCTCATCATATATTTTTTCTTCCGAACTTCATGATACTTTCAAGTAATGAGCAGTGCAACAATCAAACTTGGATGCAAAAGTTTCGTTCTCCTAGGTTGAAGCATTCGTTTGCAGGAACAGTTTGAATTTTTAGGTTTCACTCTGTTTTGTCCCATATTGACAGATGCAGTTCGAACTCTAAATCAAACACAGTTTGTGCTAGCTTCTTGAAACTTGACAAAATACTGTAGTTCTACGTTCTATCTCTAAGGTTTGTTTCCTCTTGATGTAGCCTAATGCAGTTACTGGCGAATAACACTTTTATTGAAAGGGGTTGCCAAACTTCCAAAAACTAGAGTCTTCTGAAATCTCAACGTATATTTTTGCATCCAATCTTCATGATACTTTCGAGTAATGATCAGTACACCAATCCCACTTGGATGCTCAAGTTTCATTCTCCTACGTTGAAGCATTCGTTTGCAGTAACAGTTTGAATTTTTAGGTTTCACTGTTTTCTTCTATATTGACAAATGTAGTTCAAACTCTAAATCATACACGGTTTGGGCTAGCTTCTTGAAACTTGACACAATAAAGTAGTTCTACACTCTATCCCTAAGGTTTGTTTCCTCTTGATGTAGCCTTCAGCACAGACTGGCGAATAACACTTTCAATGAAAGGCGTTGTTAGGCTGCCAAAAAACTAGAGTCTCCTGAAATCTCAACACATATTTTTTTCCGACCTTAATGATACTTTCAAGTAATGAGCAGTACACCAATCAAACTTGGATGCCCAAGTTTCGTTCTCCTCGGTTGATGCATTCGTTTGCAGTAACAGTTTGAATTTCTAGGTTTCACTCTGTTTTCTCCTATATTGACAGATGCAGCTAGAACTCTAAATCAAACACGGTTTGTGCTAGCTTCTTGAAACTTGACACAATAAAGTAGTTCTACGTTCTATCTCTAAGGTTTGTTTAATCTTGATGTAGCCTAATGCAGGGACTGGCGAATAACACTTATATTGAAAGGGGTTGCCAAACTTTCAAAAAACTAGAGTCTCCTGAAATCTCAACATATATTTTTTCATCCAATCTTCATGATACATTCAAGTAATGATCAGTACACCATTCCCACTTGGATGCCCAAGTTTAGTTCTTCTAGGTTGAAGCATTCGTTTGGAGGAACAGTTTGAATTTTAGGTTTCACTCTGTTTTCTCCTATATTGACAGATGCAGTTAGAACTTTAAATCAAACACGGTTTGTGCTAGCTACTTGAAACATGACACAATAAAGTAGTTCTACGTTCTATCCCTAAGGTTTGTTTCCTCTTGATGTAGCCTTAAGCAGAGACTGGCGAATAACACATTCAATGAAAGGCATTCTTAGGCTGCCAGAAAACTACAGTCTCCTGAAATCTCATCATATATTTTTTCTTCCGACCTTCATGATACTTTCAAGTAATGAGCAGTGCACCAATCAAACTTGGATGCCCAAGTTTCGTTCTCCTAGGTTGAAGCATTCGTTTGCAGGAACAGTTTGAATTTTTAGGTTTCACTCTGTTTTGTCCTATATTGACAGATGCAGTTCGAACTCTAAATCAAACACGGTTTGTGCTAGCTTCTTGAAACTTGACAAAATACTGTAGTTCTACGTTCTATCTCTAAGGTTTGAATCCTCCTGATGTAGCCTAATGCAGGGACTGGCGAATAACACTTTTATTGAAAGGGGTTGCCAAACTTCCCAAAACTAGCGTCTTCTGAAATCTCAACATATATTTTTTTATCCAATCTTCATGATACTTTCGAGTAATGATCAGTACACCAATCCCACTTGGATGCTCAAGTTTCATTCTCCTACGTTGAAGCATTCGTTTGCAGTAACTGTTTGAATATTTAGGTTTCATTCTGCTTTCTCCTATATTGACAAATGTAGTTCAAACTCTAAATCATACACGGTTTGGGCTAGCTTCTTGAAACTTGACACAATAAAGTAGTTCTACATTCTATCCCTAAGGTTTGTTTCCTCTTGATGTAGCCTTCAGCACAGACTGGCGAATAACACTTTCAATGAAAGGCGTTGTTAGGCTGCCAAAAAACTAGAGTCTCCTGAAATCTCAACACATATTTTTTTCCGACCTTAATGATACTTTCAAGTAATGAGCAGTACACCAATCAAACTTGGATGCCCAAGTTTCGTTCTCCTCGGTTGATGCATTCGTTTGCAGTAACAGTTTGAATTTCTAGGTTTCACTCTGTTTTCTCCTATATTGACAGATGCAGCTAGAACTCTAAATCAAACACGGTTTGTGCTAGCTTCTTGAAACTTGACACAATAAAGTAGTTCTACGTTCTATCTCTAAGGTTTGTTTCCTCTTGATGTAGCCTAATGCAGGGACTGGCGAATAAAACTTATATTGAAAGGGGTTGCCAAACTTTAAAAAAACTAGAGTCTCCTGAAATCTCAACATATATTTTTTCATCCAATCTTCATGATACATTCAAGTAATGATCAGTACACCATTCCCACTTGGATGCCCAACATTTGTTCTTCTAGGTTGAAGCATTCGTTTGCAGGAACAGTTTGAATTTTTAGGTTTCACTCTGTTTTCTCCTATATTGACAGATGCAGTTAGAACTTTAAATCAAACACGGTTTGTGCTAGCTACTTGAAACATGACACAATAAAGTAGTTCTACGTTCTATCCCTAAGGTTTGTTTCCTCTTGATGTAGCCTTAAGCAGAGACTGGCGAATAACACATTCAATGAAAGGCGTTGTTAGGCTGCCAAAAAACTACAGTCTCCTGAAATATCATCATATATTTTTTCTTCCGAACTTCATGATACTTTCAAGTAATGAGCAGTGCACCAATCAAACTTGGATGCCCAAGTTTCGTTCTTCTAGGTTGAAGCATTCGTTTGCAGGAACAGTTTGAATTTTTAGGTTTCACTCTGTTTTGTCCTATATTGACAGATGCAGTTCGAACTCTAAATCAAACACGGTTTGTGCTAGCTTCTTGAAACTTGACAAAATACTGTAGTTCTACGTTCTATCTCTAAGGTTTGTTTCCTCTTGATGTAGCCTAATGCAGGGACTGGAGAATAACACTTTTATTGAAAGGGGTTGCCAAACTTCCAAAAACTAGAGTCTTCTGAAATCTCAGCATATATTTTTGCATCCAATCTTCATGATACTTTCAAGTAATGATCAGTACACCAATCCCACTTGGATGCTCAAGTTTCATTCTCCTACGTTGAAGCATTCATTTGCAGTAACAGTTTTAATTTTTAGGTTTCATTCTGCTTTGTCCTATATTGACAAATGTAGTTCAAACTCTAAATCATACACGGTTTGGGCTAGCTTCTTGTAACTTGACACAATAAAGTAGTTCTACATTCTATCCCTAAGGTTTGTTTCCTCTTGATGTAGCCTTCAGCACAGACTGGCGAATAACACTTTCAATGAAAGGCATTGTTAGGCTGCCAAAAAACTAGAGTCTCCTGAAATCTCAACACATATTTTTTTTCGACCTTAATGGTACTTTCAAGTAATGAGCAGTACACCAATCAAACTTGGATGCCCAAGTTTCGTTCTCCTAGGTTGATGCATTCGTTTGCAGTAACAGTTTGAATTTCTAGGTTTCACTCTGTTTTCTCCTATATTGACAGATGCAGCTAGAACTCTAAATCAAACACGGTTTGTGCTAGCTTCTTGAAACTTGACACAATAAAGTAGTTCTACGTTCTATCTCTAAGGTTTGTTTCCTCTTGATGTAGCCTAATGCAGGGACTGGCGAATAACACTTATATTGAAAGGGGTTGCCAAACTTTCAAAAAACTAGAGTCTCCTGAAATCTCAACATATATTTTTTCATCCAATCTTCATGATACATTCAAGTAATGATCAGTACACCATTCCCACTTGGATGCCCAAGTTTTGTTCTTCTAGGTTGAAGCATTCGTTTGCAGGAACAGTTTGAAGTTTTAGGTTTCACTCTGTTTTCTCCTATATTGACAGATGCAGTTAGAACTTTAAATCAAACACGGTTTGTGCTAGCTACTTGAAACATGACACAATAAAGTAGTTCTACGTTCTATCCCTAAGGTTTGTTTCCTCTTGATGTAGCCTTAAGCAGAGACTGGCGAATAACACATTCAATGAATGGCGTTGTTAGGCTGCCAAAAAACTACAGTCTCCTGAAATCTCATCATATATTTTTTCTTCCGACCTTCATGATACTTTCAAGTAATGAGCAGTGCACCAATCAAACTTAAATGCCCAAGTTTCGTTCTCCTAGGTTGAAGCATTCGTTTGCAGGAACAGTTTGAATTTTTAGGTTTCACTCTGTTTTGTCCTATATTGACAGATGCAGTTCGAACTCTAAATCAAACACGGTTTGTGCTACCTTCTTGAAACTTGACAAAATACTGTAATTCTACGTTCTATCTCTAAGGTTTGTTTCCTCTTGATGTAGCCTAATGCAGGGACTGGAGAATAACACTTTTATTGAAAGGGGTTGCCAAACTTCCAAAAACTAGAGTCTTCTGAAATCTCAGCATATCTTTTTGCATCCAATCTTCATGATACTTTCAAGTAATGATCAGTACACCAATCCCACTTGGATGCTCAAGTTTCATTCTCCTACGTTGAAGCATTCATTTGCAGTAACAGTTTTAATTTTTAGGTTTCATTCTGCTTTGTCCTATATTGACAAATGTAGTTCAAACTCTAAATCATACACGGTTTGGGCTAGCTTCTTGTAACTTGACACAATAAAGTAGTTCTACATTCTATCCCTAAGGTTTGTTTCCTCTTGATGTAGCCTTCAGCACAGACTGGCGAATAACACTTTCAATGAAAGGCATTGTTAGGCTGCCAAAAAACTAGAGTCTCCTGAAATCTCAACACATATTTTTTTCCGACCTTAATGGTACTTTCAAGTAATGAGCAGTACACCAATCAAACTTGGATGCCCAAGATTCGTTCTCCTAGGTTGATGCATTCGTTTGCAGTAACAGTTTGAATTTCTAGGTTTCACTCTGTTTTCTCCTATATTGACAGATGCAGCTAGAACTCTAAATCAAACACGGTTTGTGCTAGCTTCTTGAAACTTGACACAATAAAGTAGTTCTACGTTCTATCTCTAAGGTTTGTTTCCTCTTGATGTAGCCTAATGCAGGGACTGGCGAATAACACTTATATTGAAAGGGGTTGCCAAACTTTCAAAAAACTAGAGTCTCCTGAAATCTCAACATATATTTTTTCATCCAATCTTCATGATACATTCAAGTAATGATCAGTACACCATTCCCACTTGGATGCCCAAGTTTTGTTCTTCTAGGTTGAAGCATTCGTTTGGAGGAACAGTTTGAATTTTAGGTTTCACTCTGTTTTCTCCTATATTGACAGATGCAGTTAGAACTTTAAATCAAACACGGTTTGTGCTAGCTACTTGAAACATGACACAATAAAGTAGTTCTACGTTCTATCCCTAAGGTTTGTTTCCTCTTGATGTAGCCTTAAGCAGAGACTGGCGAATAACACATTCAATGAAAGGCGTTGTTAGGCTGCCAAAAAACTACAGTCTCCTGAAATCTCATCATATATTTTTTCTTCCGAACTTCATGATACTTTCAAGTAATGAGCAGTGCACCAATCAAACTTGGATGCCCAAGTTTCGTTCTCCTAGGTTGAAGCATTCGTTTGCAGGAACAGTTTGAATTTTTAGGTTTCACTCTGTTTTGTCCTATATTGACAGATGCAGTTCGAACTCTAAATCAAACACGGTTTGTGCTAGCTTCTTGAAACTTGACAAAATACTGTAGTTCTACGTTCTATCTCTAAGGTTTGTTTCCTCTTGATGTAGCCTAATGCAGGGACTGGAGAATAACACTTTTATTGAAAGGGGTTGCCAAACTTCCAAAAACTAGAGCCTTCTGAAATCTCAGCATATATTTTTGCATCCAATCTTCATGATACTTTCAAGTAATGATCAGTACACCAATCCCACTTGGATGCTCAAGTTTCATTCTCCTACGTTGAAGCATTCGTTTGCAGTAACAGTTTGAATTTTTAGATTTCACTGTTTTCTTCTATATTGACAAATGTATTTCAAACTCTAAATCATACACGGTTTGGGCTAGCTTCTTGAAACTTGACACAATAAAGTAGTTCTACATTCTATCCCTAAGGTTTGTTTCCTCTTGATGTAGCCTTCAGCACAGACTGGCGAATAACACTTTCAATGAAAGGCGTTGTTAGGCTGCCAAAAAAATTGAGTCTCCTGAAATCTCAACACATATTTTTTTTCGACCTTAATGATACTTTCAAGTAATGAGCAGTACACCAATCAAACTTGGATCCCCAAGTTTCGTTCTCCTAGGTTGATGCATTCGTTTGCAGTAACAGTTTGAATTTCTAGGTTTCACTCTGTTTTCTCCTATATTGACAGATGCAGCTAGAACTCTAAATCAAACACGGTTTGTGCTAGCTTCTTGAAACTTGACACAATAAAGTAGTTCTACGTTCTATCTCTAAGGTGTGTTTCCTCTTGATGTAGCCTAATGCAGGGACTGGCGAATAACACTTATATTGAAAGGGGTTGCCAAACTTTCAAAAAACTAGAGTCTCCTGAAATCTCAACATATATTTTTTCATCCAATCTTCATGATACATTCAAGTAATGATCAGTACACCATTCCCACTTGGATGTCCAAGTTTTGTTCTTCTAGGTTGAAGCATTCGTTTGCAGGAACATTTTGAATTTTTAGGTTTCACTCTGTTTTCTCCTATATTGACAGATGCAGTTAGAACTTTAAATCAAACACGGTTTGTGCTAGCTACTTGAAACATGACACAATAAAGTAGTTCTACGTTCTATCCCTAAGGTTTGTTTCCTCTTGATGTAGCCTTAAGCAGAGACTGGCGAATAACACATTCAATGAAAGGCGTTGTTAGGCTGCCAAAAAACTACAGTCTCCTGAAATCTCATCATATATTTTTTCTTCCGACCTTCATGATACTTTCAAGTAATGAGCAGTGCACCAATCAAACTTGGATGCCCAAGTTTCGTTCTCCTAGGTTGAAGCATTCGTTTGCAGGAACAGTTTGAATTTTTAGGTTTCACTCTGTTTTGTCCTATATTGACAGATGCAGTTCGAACTCTAAATCAAACACGGTTTGTGCTACCTTCTTGAAACTTGACAAAATACTGTAATTCTACGTTCTATCTCTAAGGTTGGTTTCCTCTTGATGTAGCCTAATGCAGGGACTGGAGAATAACACTTTTATTGAAAGGGGTTGCCAAACTTCCAAAAACTAGAGTCTTCTGAAATCTCAGCATATCTTTTTGCATCCAATCTTCATGATACTTTCAAGTAATGATCAGTACACCAATCCCACTTGGATGCTCACGTTTCATTCTCCTACGTTGAAGCATTCGTTTGCAGTCACAGTTTGAATTTTTAGGTTTCACTGTTTTCTTCTATATTGACAAATGTAGTTCAAACTCTAAATCATACACGGTTTGGGCTAGCTTCTTGAAACTTGACACAATAAAGTAGTTCTACTTTCTATCCCTAAGGTTTGTTTCCTCTTGATGTAGCCTTCAGCACAGACTGGCGAATAACACTTTCAATGAAAGGCATTGTTAGGCTGCCAAAAAACTAGAGTCTCCTGAAATCTCAACACATATTTTTTTCCGACCTTAATGGTACTTTCAAGTAATGAGCAGTACACCAATCAAACTTGGATGCCCAAGTTTCGTTCTCCTAGGTTGATGCATTCGTTTGCAGTAACAGTTTGAATTTCTAGGTTTCACTCTGTTTTCTCCTATATTGACAGATGCAGCTAGAACTCTAAATCAAACACGGTTTGTGCTAGCTTCTTGAAACTTGACACAATAAAGTAGTTCTACGTTCTATCTCTAAGGTGTGTTTCCTCTTGATGTAGCCTAATGCAGGGACTGGCGAATAACACTTATATTGAAAGGGGTTGCCAAACTTTCAAAAAACTAGAGTCTCCTGAAATCTCAACATATATTTTTTCATCCAATCTTCATGATACATTCAAGTAATGATCAGTACACCATTCCCACTTGGATGCCCAAGTTTTGTTCTTCTAGGTTGAAGCATTCGTTTGCAGGAACATTTTGAATTTTTAGGTTTCACTCTGTTTTCTCCTATATTGACAGATGCAGTTAGAACTTTAAATCAAACACGGTTTGTGCTAGCTACTTGAAACATGACACAATAAAGTAGTTCTACGTTCTATCCCTAAGGTTTGTTTCCTCTTGATGTAGCCTTAAGCAGAGACTGGCGAATAACACATTCAATGAAAGGCGTTGTTAGGCTGCCAAAAAACTACAGTCTCCTGAAATCTCATCATATATTTTTTCTTCCGAACTTCATGATACTTTCAAGTAATGAGCAGTGCACCAATCAAACTTGGATGCCCAAGTTTCGTTCTCCTAGGTTGAAGCATTCGTTTGCAGGAACAGTTTGAATTTTTAGGTTTCACTCTGTTTTGTCCTATATTGACAGATGCAGTTCGAACTCTAAATCAAACACGGTTTGTGCTAGCTTCTTGAAACTTGACAAAATACTGTAGTTCTACGTTCTATCTCTAAGGTTTGTTTCCTCTTGATGTAGCCTAATGCAGTTACTGGCGAATAACACTTTTATTGAAAGGGGTTGCCAAACTTACCAAAACTAGAGTCTTCTGAAATCTCAACATATATTTTTGCATCCAATCTTCATGATACTTTCGAGTAATGATCAGTACACCAATCCCACTTGGATGCTCAAGTTTCATTCTCCTACGTTGAAGCATTCGTTTGCAGTAACAGTTTGAATTTTTAGGTTTCATTCTGCTTTCTCCTATATTGACAATTGTAGTTCAAACTCTAAATCATACACGGTTTGGGCTAGCTTCTTGAAACTTGACACAATAAAGTAGTTCTTCATTCTATCCCTAAGGTTTGTTTCCTCTTGATGTAGCCTTGAGCACAGACTGGCGAATAACACTTTCAATGAAAGGCGTTGTTAGGCTGCCAAAAAACTAGAGTCTCCTGAAATCTCAACACATATTTTTTTCCGACCTTAATGATACTTTCAAGTAATGAGCAGTACACCAATCAAACTTGGATGCCCAAGTTTCGTTCTCCTAGGTTGATGCATTCGTTTGCAGTAACAGTTTGAATTTCTAGGTTTCACTCTGTTTTCTTCTATATTGACAGATGCAGCTAGAACTCTAAATCAAACACGGTTTGTGCTAGCTTCTTGAAACTTGACACAATAAAGTAGTTCTACGTTCTATCTCTAAGGTTTGTTTCCTCTTGATGTAGCCTAATGCAGGGACTGGCGAATAACACTTATATTGAAAGGGGTTGCCAAACTTTCAAAAAACTAGAGTCTCCTGAAATCTCAACATATATTTTTTCATCCAATCTTCATGATACATTCAAGTAATGATCAGTACACCATTCCCACTTGGATGCCCAAGATTTGTTCTTCTAGGTTGAAGCATTCGTTTGCAGGAACAGTTTGAATTTTTAGGTTTCACTCTGTTTTCTCCTATATTGACAGATGCAGTTAGAACTTTAAATCAAACACGGTTTGTGCTAGCTACTTGAAACATGACACAATAAAGTAGTTCTACGTTCTATCCCTAAGGTTTGTTTCCTCTTGATGTAGCCTTAAGCAGAGACTGGCGAATAACACATTCAATGAAAGGCGTTGTAAGGCTGCCAAAAAACTACAGTCTCCTGAAATCTCATCATATATTTTTTCTTCCGACCTTCATGATACTTTCAAGTAATGAGCAGTGCACCAATCAAACTTGGATGCCCAAGTTTCGTTCTCCTAGGTTGAAGCATTCGTTTTCAGGGACAGTTTGAATTTTTAGGTTTCACTCTGTTTTGTCCTATATTGACAGATGCAGTTTGAACTCTAAATCAAACACGGTTTGTGCTAGCTTCTTGAAACTTGACAAAATACTGTAGTTCTACGTTCTATCTCTAAGGTTTGTTTCCTCTTGATGTAGCCTAATGCAGTTACTGGCCAATAACACTTTTATTGAAAGGGGTTGCCAAACTTCCAAAACCTAGAGTCTTCTGAAATCTCAACATATATTTTTGCATCCAATCTTCATGATACTTTCGGGTAATGATCAGTACACCAATCCCACTTGGATGCTCACGTTTCATTCTCCTACGTTGAAGCATTCGTTTGCAGTAACAGTTTGAATTTTTAGGTTTCATTCTGCTTTCTCCTATATTGACAAATGTACTTCAAACTCTAAATCATACACGGTTTGGGCTAGCTTCTTGAAACTTGACACAATAAAGTAGTTCTACATTCTATCCCTAAGGTTTGTTTCCTCTTGATGTAGCCTTCAGCATAGACTGGCGAATAACACTTTCAATGAAAGGCGTTGTTAGGCTGCCAAAAAACTAGAGTCTCCTGAAATCTCAACACATATTTTTTTCTGACCTTAATGATACTTTCAAGTAATGAGCAGTACACCAATCAAACTTGGATGCCCAAGTTTCGTTCTCCTAGGTTGATGCATTCGTCTGCAGTAACAGTTTGAATTTCTAGGTTTCACTCTGTTTTCTCCTATATTGACAGATGCAGCTAGAACTCTAAATCAAACGCGGTTTGTGCTAGCTTCTTGAAACTTGACACAATAAAGTAGTTCTACGTTCTATCTCTAAGGTTTGTTTCCTCTTGATGTAGCCTAATGCAGGGACTGGCGAATAACACTTATATTGAAAGGGGTTGCCAAACTTTCAAAAAACTAGAGTCTCCTGAAATCTCAACATATATTTTTTCATCCAATCTTCATGATACATTCAAGTAATGATCAGTACACCATTCCCACTTGGATGCCCAAGTTTTGTTCTTCTAGGTTGAAGCATTCGTTTGCAGGAACAGTTTGAATTTTTAGGTTTCACTCTGTTTTCTCCTATATTGACAGATGCAGTTAGGACTTTAAATCAAACACGGTTTGTGCTAGCTACTTGAAACATGACACAATAAAGTAGTTCTATGTTCTATCCCTAAGGTTTGTTTCCTCTTGATGTAGCCTTAAGCAGAGACTGGCGAATAACACATTCAATGAAAGGCGTTGTTAGGCTGCCAAAAAACTACAGTCTCCTGAAATCTCATCATATATTTTTTCTTCCGACCTTCATGATACTTTCAAGTAATGAGCAGTGCACCAATCAAACTTGGATGCCCAAGTTTCGTTCTCCTAGGTTGAAGCATTCGTTTGCAGGAACAGTTTGAATTTTAGGTTTCACTCTGTTTTGTCCTATATTGACAAATGCAGTTAGAACTCTAAATCAAACACGGTTTGTGCTAGCTTCTTGAAACTTGACAAAATACTGTAGTTCTACGTTCTATCTCTAAGGTTTGTTTCCTCTTGATGTAGCCTAATGCAGTTACTGGCGAATAACACTTTTATTGAAAGGGGTTGCCAAACTTCCCAAAACTAGAGACTTCTGAAATCTCAACATATATTTTTGAATCCAATCTTCATGATACTTTCGAGTAATGATCAGTACACCAATCCCACTTGGATGCTCAAGTTTCATTCTCCTACGTTGAAGCATTTGTTTGCAGTAACAGTTTGAATTTTTAGGTTTCACTGTTTTCTTCTATATTGACAAATGTAGTTCAAACTCTAAATCATACACGGTTTGGGTTAGCTTCTTGAAACTTGACACAATAAAGTAGTTCTACATTCTATCCCTAAGGTTTGTTTCCTCTTGATGTAGCCTTCAGCACAGACTGGCGAATAACACTTTCAATGAAAGGCGTTGTTAGGCTGCCAAAAAACTAGAGTCTCCTGAAATCTCAACACATATTTTTTTCCGACCTTAATGATACTTTCAAGTAATGAGCAGTACACCAATCAAACTTGGATGCCCAAGTTTCATTCTCCTAGGTTGATGCATTCGTTTGCAGTAACAGTTTGAATTTCTAGGTTTCACTCTGTTTTCTCCTATATTGACAGATGCAGCTAGAACTCTGAATCAAACACGGTTTGTGCTAGCTTCTTGAAACTTGACACAATAAAGTAGTTCTACGTTCTATCTCTAAGGTTTGTTTCCTCTTGATGTAGCCTAATGCAGGGACTGGCGAATAACACTTATATTGAATGTGGTTGCCAAACTTTCAAAAAACTAGAGTCTCCTGAAATCTCAACATATATTTTTTCATCCAATCTTCACGATACATTCAAGTAACGATCAGTACACCATTCCCACTTGGATGCCCAAGTTTCGTTCTCCTAGGTTGAAGCATTCGTTTGCAGGAACAGTTTGAATTTTTAGGTTTCACCCTGTTTTGTCCTATATTGACAGATGCAGTTCGAACTCTAAATCAAACACGGTTTGTGCTAGCTTCTTGAAACTTGACAAAATACTGTAGTTCTACGTTCTATCTCTAAGGTTTGTTTCCTCTTCATGTAGCCTAATGCAGTTACTGGCGAATAACACTTTTATTGAAAGGGGTTGCCAAACTTACCAAAACTAGAGTCTTCTGAAATCTCAACATATATTTTTGCATCCAATCTTCATGATACTTTCGAGTAATGATCAGTACACCAATCCCACTTGGATGCTCAAGTTTCATTCTCCTACGTTGAAGCATTCGTTTGCAGTAACAGTTTGAATTTTTAGGTTTCATTCTGCTTTCTCCTATATTGACAATTGTAGTTCAAACTCTAAATCATACACGGTTTGGGCTAGCTTCTTGAAACTTGACACAATAAAGTAGTTCTTCATTCTATCCCTAAGGTTTGTTTCCTCTTGATGTAGCCTTGAGCACAGACTGGCGAATAACACTTTCAATGAAAGGCGTTGTTAGGCTGCCAAAAAACTAGAGTCTCCTGAAATCTCAACACATATTTTTTTCCGACCTTAATGATACTTTCAAGTAATGAGCAGTACACCAATCAAACTTGGATGCCCAAGTTTCGTTCTCCTAGGTTGATGCATTCGTTTGCAGTAACAGTTTGAATTTCTAGGTTTCACTCTGTTTTCTTCTATATTGACAGATGCAGCTAGAACTCTAAATCAAACACGGTTTGTGCTAGCTTCTTGAAACTTGACACAATAAAGTAGTTCTACGTTCTATCTCTAAGGTTTGTTTCCTCTTGATGTAGCCTAATGCAGGGACTGGCGAATAACACTTATATTGAAAGGGGTTGCCAAACTTTCAAAAAACTAGAGTCTCCTGAAATCTCAACATATATTTTTTCATCCAATCTTCATGATACATTCAAGTAATGATCAGTACACCATTCCCACTTGGATGCCCAAGTTTTGTTCTTCTAGGTTGAAGCATTCGTTTGCAGGAACAGTTTGAATTTTTAGGTTTCACTCTGTTTTCTCCTATATTGACAGATGCAGTTAGAACTTTAAATCAAACACGGTTTGTGCTAGCTACTTGAAACATGACACAATAAAGTAGTTCTACGTTCTATCCCTAAGGTTTGTTTCCTCTTGATGTAGCCTTAAGCAGAGACTGGCGAATAACACATTCAATGAAAGGCGTTGTAAGGCTGCCAAAAAACTACAGTCTCCTGAAATCTCATCATATATTTTTTCTTCCGACCTTCATGATACTTTCAAGTAATGAGCAGTGCACCAATCAAACTTGGATGCCCAAGTTTCGTTCTCCTAGGTTGAAGCATTCGTTTTCAGGGACAGTTTGAATTTTTAGGTTTCACTCTGTTTTGTCCTATATTGACAGATGCAGTTTGAACTCTAAATCAAACACGGTTTGTGCTAGCTTCTTGAAACTTGACAAAATACTGTAGTTCTACGTTCTATCTCTAAGGTTTGTTTCCTCTTGATGTAGCCTAATGCAGTTACTGGCCAATAACACTTTTATTGAAAGGGGTTGCCAAACTTCCAAAACCTAGAGTCTTCTGAAATCTCAACATATATTTTTGCATCCAATCTTCATGATACTTTCGGGTAATGATCAGTACACCAATCCCACTTGGATGCTCAAGTTTCATTCTCCTACGTTGAAGCATTCGATTGCAGTAACCGTTTGAATTTTTAGGTTTCATTCTGCTTTCTCCTATATTGACAAATGTACTTCAAACTCTAAATCATACACGGTTTGGGCTAGCTTCTTGAAACTTGACACAATAAAGTAGTTCTACATTCTATCCCTAAGGTTTGTTTCCTCTTGATGTAGCCTTCAGCATAGACTGGCGAATAACACTTTCAATGAAAGGCGTTGTTAGGCTGCCAAAAAACTAGAGTCTCCTGAAATCTCAACACATATTTTTTTCTGACCTTAATGATACTTTCAAGTAATGAGCAGTACACCAATCAAACTTGGATGCCCAAGTTTCGTTCTCCTAGGTTGATGCATTCGTTTGCAGTAACAGTTTGAATTTCTAGGTTTCACTCTGTTTTCTCCTATATTGACAGATGCAGCTAGAACTCTAAATCAAACACGGTTTGTGCTAGCTTCTTGAAACTTGACACAATAAAGTAGTTCTACGTTCTATCTCTAAGGTTTGTTTCCTCTTGATGTAGCCTAATGCAGGGACTGGCGAATAACACTTATATTGAAAGGGGTTGCCAAACTTTCAAAAAACTAGAGTCTCCTGAAATCTCAACATATATTTTTTCATCCAATCTTCATGATACATTCAAGTAATGATCAGTACACCATTCCCACTTGGATGCCCAAGTTTTGTTCTTCTAGGTTGAAGCATTCGTTTGCAGGAACAGTTTGAATTTTTAGGTTTCACTCTGTTTTCTCCTATATTGACAGATGCAGTTAGAACTTTAAATCAAACACGGTTTGTGCTAGCTACTTGAAACATGACACAATAAAGTAGTTCTACGTTCTATCCCTAAGGTTTGTTTCCTCTTGATGTAGCCTTAAGCAGAGACTGGCGAATAACACATTCAATGAAAGGCGTTGTTAGGCTGCCAAAAAACTACAGTCTCCTGAAATCTCATCATATATTTTTTCTTCCGACCTTCATGATACTTTCAAGTAATGAGCAGTGCACCAATCAAACTTGGATGCCCAAGTTTCGTTCTCCTAGGTTGAAGCATTCGTTTGCAGGAACAGTTTGAATTTTAGGTTTCACTCTGTTTTGTCCTATATTGACAAATGCAGTTAGAACTCTAAATCAAACACGGTTTGTGCTAGCTTCTTGAAACTTGACAAAATACTGTAGTTCTACGTTCTATCTCTAAGGTTTGTTTCCTCTTGATGTAGCCTAATGCAGTTACTGGCGAATAACACTTTTATTGAAAGGGGTTGCCAAACTTCCCAAAACTAGAGACTTCTGAAATCTCAACATATATTTTTGAATCCAATCTTCATGATACTTTCGAGTAATGATCAGTACACCAATCCCACTTGGATGCTCAAGTTTCATTCTCCTACGTTGAAGCATTTGTTTGCAGTAACAGTTTGAATTTTTAGGTTTCACTGTTTTCTTCTATATTGACAAATGTAGTTCAAACTCTAAATCATACACGGTTTGGGCTAGCTTCTTGAAACTTGACACAATAATGTAGTTCTACATTCTATCCCTAAGGTTTGTTTCCTCTTGATGTAGCCTTCAGCACAGACTGGCGAATAACACTTTCAATGAAAGGCGTTGTTAGGCTGCCAAAAAACTAGAGTCTCCTGAAATCTCAACAAATATTTTTTTCCGACCTTAATGATACTTTCAAGTAATGAGCAGTACACCAATCAAACTTGGATGCCCAAGTTTCATTCTCCTAGGTTGATGCATTCGTTTGCAGTAACAGTTTGAATTTCTAGGTTTCACTCTGTTTTCTCCTACATTGACAGATGCAGCTAGATCTCTGAATCAAACACGGTTTGTGCTAGCTTCTTGAAACTTGACACAATAAAGTAGTTCTACGTTCTATCTCTAAGGTTTGTTTCCTCTTGATGTAGCCTAATGCAGGGACTGGCGAATAACACTTATATTGAAAGGGGTTGCCAAACTTTCAAAAAACTAGAGTCTCCTGAAATCTCAACATATATTTTTTCATCCAATCTTCATGATACATTCAAGTAATGATCAGTACACCATTCCCACTTGGATGCCCAAGTTTTGTTCTTCTAGGTTGAAGCATTCGTTTGCAGGAACAGTTTGAATTTTTAGGTTTCACTCTGTTTTCTCCTATATTGACAGATGCAGTTAGAACTTTAAATCAAACACGGTTTGTGCTAGCTACTTGAAACATGACACAATAAAGTAGTTCTACGTTCTATCCCTAAGGTTTGTTTCCTCTTGATGTAGCCTTAAGCAGAGACTGGCGAATAACACATTCAATGAAAGGCGTTGTTAGGCTGCCAAAAAACTACAGTCTCCTGAAATCTCATCATATATTTTTTCTTCCGACCTTCATGATACTTTCAAGTAATGAGCAGTGCACCAATCAAACTTGGATGCCCAAGTTTCGTTCTCCTAGGTTGAAGCATTCGTTTGCAGGAACAGTTTGAATTTTAGGTTTCACTCTGTTTTGTCCTATATTGACAAATGCAGTTAGAACTCTAAATCAAACACGGTTTGTGCTAGCTTCTTGAAACTTGACAAAATACTGTAGTTCTACGTTCTATCTCTAAGGTTTGTTTCCTCTTGATGTAGCCTAATGCAGTTACTGGCGAATAACACTTTTATTGAAAGGGGTTGCCAAACTTCCCAAAACTAGAGACTTCTGAAATCTCAACATATATTTTTGAATCCAATCTTCATGATACTTTCGAGTAATGATCAGTACACCAATCCCACTTGGATGCTCAAGTTTCATTCTCCTACGTTGAAGCATTTGTTTGCAGTAACAGTTTGAATTTTTAGGTTTCACTGTTTTCTTCTATATTGACAAATGTAGTTCAAACTCTAAATCATACACGGTTTGGGCTAGCTTCTTGAAACTTGACACAATAAAGTAGTTCTACATTCTATCCCTAAGATTTGTTTCCTCTTGATGTAGCCTTCAGCACAGACTGGCGAATAACACTTTCAATGAAAGGCGTTGTTAGGCTGCCAAAAAACTAGAGTCTCCTGAAATCTCAACAAATATTTTTTTCCGACCTTAATGATACTTTCAAGTAATGAGCAGTACACCAATCAAACTTGGATGCCCAAGTTTCATTCTCCTAGGTTGATGCATTCGTTTGCAGTAACAGTTTGAATTTCTAGGTTTCACTCTGTTTTCTCCTACATTGACAGATGCAGCTAGATCTCTGAATCAAACACGGTTTGTGCTAGCTTCTTGAAACTTGACACAATAAAGTAGTTCTACGTTCTATCTCTAAGGTTTGTTTCCTCTTGATGTAGCCTAATGCAGGGACTGGCGAATAACACTTATATTGAATGTGGTTGCCAAACTTTCAAAAAACTAGAGTCTCCTGAAATCTCAACATATATTTTTTCATCCAATCTTCACGATACATTCAAGTAACGATCTGTACACCATTCCCACTTGGATGCCCAAGTTTTGTTCTTCTAGGTTGAAGCATTCGTTTGCAGGAACAGTTTGAATTTTTAGGTTTCACTCTGTTTTCTCCTATATTGACAGATGCAGTTAGAACTTTAAATCAAACACGGTTTGTGCTAGCTACTTGAAACATGACACAATAAAGTAGTTCTACGTTCTATCTCTAAGGTTTGTTTTCCTCTTGATGTAGCCTAATGCAGGGACTGGCGAATAACACTTATATTGAAAGGGGTTGCCAAACTTTCAAAAAACTAGAGTCTCCTGAAATCTCAACATATATTTTTTCATCCAATCTTCATGATACATTCAAGTAATGATCAGTACACCATTCCCACTTGGATGCCCAAGTTTTGTTCTTCTAGGTTGAAGCATTCGTTTGCAGGAACAGTTTGAATTTTTAGGTTTCACTCTGTTTTCTCCTATATTGACAGATGCAGTTAGAACTTTAAATCAAACACGGTTTGTGCTAGCTACTTGAAACATGACACAATAAAGTAGTTCTACGTTCTATCCCTAAGGTTTGTTTCCTCTTGATGTAGCCTTAAGCAGAGACTGGCGAATAACACATTCAATGAAAGGCGTTGTTAGGCTGCCAAAAACTACAGTCTCCTGAAATCTCATCATATATTTTTTCTTCCGACCTTCATGATACTTTCAAGTAATGAGCAGTGCACCAATCAAACTTGGATGCCCAAGTTTCGTTCTCCTAGGTTGAAGCATTCGTTTGCAGGAACAGTTTGAATTTTAGGTTTCACTCTGTTTTGTCCTATATTGACAAATGCAGTTAGAACTCTAAATCAAACACGGTTTGTGCTAGCTTCTTGAAACTTGACAAAATACTGTAGTTCTACGTTCTATCTCTAAGGTTTGTTTCCTCTTGATGTAGCCTAATGCAGTTACTGGCGAATAACACTTTTATTGAAAGGGGTTGCCAAACTTCCCAAAACTAGAGACTTCTGAAATCTCAACATATATTTTTGAATCCAATCTTCATGATACTTTCGAGTAATGATCAGTACACCAATCCCACTTGGATGCTCAAGTTTCATTCTCCTACGTTGAAGCATTTGTTTGCAGTAACAGTTTGAATTTTTAGGTTTCACTGTTTTCTTCTATATTGACAAATGTAGTTCAAACTCTAAATCATACACGGTTTGGGCTAGCTTCTTGAAACTTGACACAATAAAGTAGTTCTACATTCTATCCCTAAGATTTGTTTCCTCTTGATGTAGCCTTCAGCACAGACTGGCGAATAACACTTTCAATGAAAGGCGTTGTTAGGCTGCCAAAAAACTAGAGTCTCCTGAAATCTCAACAAATATTTTTTTCCGACCTTAATGATACTTTCAAGTAATGAGCAGTACACCAATCAAACTTGGATGCCCAAGTTTCATTCTCCTAGGTTGATGCATTCGTTTGCAGTAACAGTTTGAATTTCTAGGTTTCACTCTGTTTTCTCCTACATTGACAGATGCAGCTAGATCTCTGAATCAAACACGGTTTGTGCTAGCTTCTTGAAACTTGACACAATAAAGTAGTTCTACGTTCTATCTCTAAGGTTTGTTTCCTCTTGATGTAGCCTAATGCAGGGACTGGCGAATAACACTTATATTGAATGTGGTTGCCAAACTTTCAAAAAACTAGAGTCTCCTGAAATCTCAACATATATTTTTTCATCCAATCTTCACGATACATTCAAGTAACGATCTGTACACCATTCCCACTTGGATGCCCAAGTTTTGTTCTTCTAGGTTGAAGCATTCGTTTGCAGGAACAGTTTGAATTTTTAGGTTTCACTCTGTTTTCTCCTATATTGACAGATGCAGTTAGAACTTTAAATCAAACACGGTTTGTGCTAGCTACTTGAAACATGACACAATAAAGTAGTTCTACGTTCTATCTCTAAGGTTTGTTTCCTCTTGATGTAGCCTAATGCAGGGACTGGCGAATAACACTTATATTGAAAGGGGTTGCCAAACTTTCAAAAAACTAGAGTCTCCTGAAATCTCAACATATATTTTTTCATCCAATCTTCATGATACATTCAAGTAATGATCAGTACACCATTCCCACTTGGATGCCCAAGTTTTGTTCTTCTAGGTTGAAGCATTCGTTTGCAGGAACAGTTTGAATTTTTAGGTTTCACTCTGTTTTCTCCTATATTGACAGATGCAGTTAGAACTTTAAATCAAACACGGTTTGTGCTAGCTACTTGAAACATGACACAATAAAGTAGTTCTACGTTCTATCCCTAAGGTTTGTTTCCTCTTGATGTAGCCTTAAGCAGAGACTGGCGAATAACACATTCAATGAAAGGCGTTGTTAGGCTGCCAAAAAACTACAGTCTCCTGAAATCTCATCATATATTTTTTCTTCCGACCTTCATGATACTTTCAAGTAATGAGCAGTGCACCAATCAAACTTGGATGCCCAAGTTTCGTTCTCCTAGGTTGAAGCATTCGTTTGCAGGAACAGTTTGAATTTTAGGTTTCACTCTGTTTTGTCCTATATTGACAAATGCAGTTAGAACTCTAAATCAAACACGGTTTGTGCTAGCTTCTTGAAACTTGACAAAATACTGTAGTTCTACGTTCTATCTCTAAGGTTTGTTTCCTCTTGATGTAGCCTAATGCAGTTACTGGCGAATAACACTTTTATTGAAAGGGGTTGCCAAACTTCCCAAAACTAGAGACTTCTGAAATCTCAACATATATTTTTGAATCCAATCTTCATGATACTTTCGAGTAATGATCAGTACACCAATCCCACTTGGATGCTCAAGTTTCATTCTCCTACGTTGAAGCATTTGTTTGCAGTAACAGTTTGAATTTTTAGGTTTCACTGTTTTCTTCTATATTGACAAATGTAGTTCAAACTCTAAATCATACACGGTTTGGGCTAGCTTCTTGAAACTTGACACAATAAAGTAGTTCTACATTCTATCCCTAAGATTTGTTTCCTCTTGATGTAGCCTTCAGCACAGACTGGCGAATAACACTTTCAATGAAAGGCGTTGTTAGGCTGCCAAAAAACTAGAGTCTCCTGAAATCTCAACAAATATTTTTTTCCGACCTTAATGATACTTTCAAGTAATGAGCAGTACACCAATCAAACTTGGATGCCCAAGTTTCATTCTCCTAGGTTGATGCATTCGTTTGCAGTAACAGTTTGAATTTCTAGGTTTCACTCTGTTTTCTCCTACATTGACAGATGCAGCTAGATCTCTGAATCAAACACGGTTTGTGCTAGCTTCTTGAAACTTGACACAATAAAGTAGTTCTACGTTCTATCTCTAAGGTTTGTTTCCTCTTGATGTAGCCTAATGCAGGGACTGGCGAATAACACTTATATTGAATGTGGTTGCCAAACTTTCAAAAAACTAGAGTCTCCTGAAATCTCAACATATATTTTTTCATCCAATCTTCACGATACATTCAAGTAACGATCTGTACACCATTCCCACTTGGATGCCCAAGTTTTGTTCTTCTAGGTTGAAGCATTCGTTTGCAGGAACAGTTTGAATTTTTAGGTTTCACTCTGTTTTCTCCTATATTGACAGATGCAGTTAGAACTTTAAATCAAACACGGTTTGTGCTAGCTACTTGAAACATGACACAATAAAGTAGTTCTACGTTCTATCCCTAAGGTTTGTTTCCTCTTGATGTAGCCTTAAGCAGAGACTGGCGAATAACACATTCAATGAAAGGCGTTGTTAGGCTGCCAAAAAACTACAGTCTCCTGAAATCTCATCATATATTTTTTCTTCCGACCTTCATGATACTTTCAAGTAATGAGCAGTGCACCAATCAAACTTGGATGCCCAAGTTTCGTTCTCCTAGGTTGAAGCATTCGTTTGCAGGAACAGTTTGAATTTTTAGGTTTCACTCTGTTTTGTCCTATATTGACAGATGCAGTTCGAACTCTAAATCAAACACGGTTTGTGCTAGCTTCTTGAAACTTGACAAAATACTGTAGTTCTATGTTCTATATCTAAGGTTCGTTTCCTCTTGATGTAGCCTAATGCAGTTACTGACGAATAACACTTTTATTGAAAGATGTTGCCAAACTTCCAAAAACTAGAGTCTTCTGAAATCTCAACATATATTTTTTCATCCAATCTTCATGATACTTTCAAGTAATGATCAGTAAACCAATCCCACTTGGATGCTCAAGTTTCATTCTCCTACGTTGAAGCATTTGTTTGCAGTAACAGTTTGAATTTTTAGGTTTCACTGTTTTCTTCTATATTGACAAATGTAGTTCAAACTCTAAATCATACACGGTTTGGGCTAGCTTCTTGAAACTTGACACAATAAAGTAGTTCTACATTCTATCCCTAAGGTTTGTTTCCTCTTGATGTAGCCTTCAGCACAGACTGGCGAATAACACTTTCAATGAAAGGCGTTGTTAGGCTGCCAAGAAACTAGAGTCTCCTGAAATCTCAACACATATTTTTTTCCGACCTTAATGATACTTTCAAGTAATGAGCAGTACACCAATCAAACTTGGATGCCCAAGTTTCGTTCTCCTCGGTTGATGCATTCGTTTGCAGTAACAGTTTGAATTTCTAGGTTTCACTCTGTTTTCTCCTATATTGACAGATGCAGCTAAAACTCTAAATCAAACACGGTTTGTGCTAGCTTCTTGAAACTTGACACAATAAAGTAGTTCTACGTTCTATCTCTAAGGTTTGTTTCCTCTTGATGTAGCCTAATGCAGGGACTGGCGAATAACACTTATATTGAAAGGGGTTGCCAAACTTTCAAAAAACTAGAGTCTCCTGAAATCTCAACATATATTTTTTCATCCAATCTTCATGATACATTCAAGTAATGATCAGTACACCATTCCCACTTGGATGCCCAAGTTTTGTTCTTCTAGGTTGAAGCATTTGTTTGCAGGAACAGTTTGAATTTTTAGGTTTCACTCTGTTTTCTCCTATATTGACAGATGCAGTTAGAACTTTAAATCAAACACGGTTTGTGCTAGCTACTTGAAACATGACACAATAAAGTAGTTCTACGTTCTATCCCTAAGGTTTGTTTCCTCTTGATGTAGCCTTAAGCAGAGACTGGCGAATAACACATTCAATGAAAGGCGTTGTTAGGCTGCCAAAAAACTACAGTCTCCTGAAATCTCATCATATATTTTTTCTTCCGACCTTCATGATACTTTCAAGTAATGAGCAGTGCACCAATCAAACTTGGATGCCCAAGTTTCGTTCTCCTAGGTTGAAGCATTCGTTTGCAGGAACAGTTTGAATTTTAGGTTTCACTCTGTTTTGTCCTATATTGACAAATGCAGTTAGAACTCTAAATCAAACACGGTTTGTGCTAGCTTCTTGAAACTTGACAAAATACTGTAGTTCTACGTTCTATCTCTAAGGTTTGTTTCCTCTTGATGTAGCCTAATGCAGTTACTGGCGAATAACACTTTTATTGAAAGGGGTTGCCAAACTTCCCAAAACTAGAGACTTCTGAAATCTCAACATATATTTTTGAATCCAATCTTCATGATACTTTCGAGTAATGATCAGTACACCAATCCCACTTGGATGCTCAAGTTTCATTCTCCTACGTTGAAGCATTTGTTTGCAGTAACAGTTTGAATTTTTAGGTTTCACTGTTTTCTTCTATATTGACAAATGTAGTTCAAACTCTAAATCATACACGGTTTGGGCTAGCTTCTTGAAACTTGACACAATAAAGTAGTTCTACATTCTATCCCTAAGATTTGTTTCCTCTTGATGTAGCCTTCAGCACAGACTGGCGAATAACACTTTCAATGAAAGGCGTTGTTAGGCTGCCAAAAAACTAGAGTCTCCTGAAATCTCAACAAATATTTTTTTCCGACCTTAATGATACTTTCAAGTAATGAGCAGTACACCAATCAAACTTGGATGCCCAAGTTTCATTCTCCTAGGTTGATGCATTCGTTTGCAGTAACAGTTTGAATTTCTAGGTTTCACTCTGTTTTCTCCTACATTGACAGATGCAGCTAGATCTCTGAATCAAACACGGTTTGTGCTAGCTTCTTGAAACTTGACACAATAAAGTAGTTCTACGTTCTATCTCTAAGGTTTGTTTCCTCTTGATGTAGCCTAATGCAGGGACTGGCGAATAACACTTATATTGAATGTGGTTGCCAAACTTTCAAAAAACTAGAGTCTCCTGAAATCTCAACATATATTTTTTCATCCAATCTTCACGATACATTCAAGTAACGATCTGTACACCATTCCCACTTGGATGCCCAAGTTTTGTTCTTCTAGGTTGAAGCATTCGTTTGCAGGAACAGTTTGAATTTTTAGGTTTCACTCTGTTTTCTCCTATATTGACAGATGCAGTTAGAACTTTAAATCAAACACGGTTTGTGCTAGCTACTTGAAACATGACACAATAAAGTAGTTCTACGTTCTATCCCTAAGGTTTGTTTCCTCTTGATGTAGCCTTAAGCAGAGACTGGCGAATAACACATTCAATGAAAGGCGTTGTTAGGCTGCCAAAAAACTACAGTCTCCTGAAATCTCATCATATATTTTTTCTTCCGACCTTCATGATACTTTCAAGTAATGAGCAGTGCACCAATCAAACTTGGATGCCCAAGTTTCTTTCTCCTAGGTTGAAGCATTCGTTTGCAGGAACAGTTTGAATTTTTAGGTTTCACTCTGTTTTGTCCTATATTGACAGATGCAGTTTCGAACTCTAAATCAAACACGGTTTGTGCTAGCTTCTTGAAACTTGACAAAATACTGTAGTTCTATGTTCTATATCTAAGGTTCGATTCCTCTTGATGTAGCCTAATGCAGTTACTGACGAATAACACTTTTATTGAAAGATGTTGCCAAACTTCCAAAAACTAGAGTCTTCTGAAATCTCAACATATATTTTTTCATCCAATCTTCATGATACTTTCAAGTAATGATCAGTAAACCAATCCCACTTGGATGCTCAAGTTTCATTCTCCTACGTGAAGCATTCGTTTGCAGTAACAGTTTTCATTTTTAGGTTTCACTGTTTTCTTCTATATTGACAAATTTAGTTCAAACTCTAAATCATACACGGTTTGGGCTAGCTTCTTGAAACTTGACCACATAAAGTAGTTCTACATTCTATCCCTAAGGTTTGTTTCCTCTTGATGTAGCCTTCAGCCAGACTGGCGAATAACACTTTCAATGAAAGCGTTGTTAGGCTGCCAAGAAAACTAGAGTCTCTGACAAATCTCAACACATATTTTTTTCCGACCTTAATGATACTTTCAAGTAATGAGCAGTACACCAATCAAACTTGGATGCCCAAGTTTCGTTCTCCTCGGTTGATGCATTCGTTTGCAGTAACAGTTTGAATTTCTAGGTTCACTCTGTTTTTCTCCCTATATTGACAGATGCAGCTAGAACTCTAAATCAAACACGGTTTGTGCTAGCTTCTTGAAACTTGACACAATAGTTCTACGTTCTATCTCTAAGGTTTTGTTTCCTCTTGATGTAGCCTAATGCAGGGACTGGCGAATAACACTTATATTGAAAGGGGTTGCCAAACTTTCAAAAAACTAGAGTCTCCTGAAATCTCAACATATATTTTTTCATCCAATCTTCATGATACATTCAAGTAATGATCAGTACACCATTCCCACTTGGATGCCCAAGTTTTGTTCTTCTAGGTTGAAGTATTTGTTTGCAGGAACAGTTTGAATTTTTAGGTTTCACTCTGTTTTCTCCTATATTGACAGATGCAGTTAGAACTTTAAAATCAAACACGGTTTGTGCTAGCTACTTGAAACATGACACAATAAAGTAGTCTACGTTCTATCCCTAAGGTTTGTTTCCTCTTGATGTAGCCTTAAGCAGAGACTGGCGAATAACACATTCAATGAAAGGCGTTGTTAGGCTGCCAAAAAACTACAGTCTCCTGAAATCTCATCATATATTTTTTCTTCCGACCTTCATGATACTTTAAAGTAATGAGCAGTGCACCAATCAAACTTGGATGCCCAAGTTCGTTCTCCTAGGTTGAAGCATTCGTTTGCAGGAACAGTTTGAATTTTAGGTTTCACTCTGTTTTGTCCTATATTGACAAATGCAGTTAGAACTCTAAATCAAACACGGTTTGTGCTAGCTTCTTGAAACTTGACAAATACTGTAGTTCTACGTTCTATCTCTAAGGTTTGTTTCCTCTTGATGTAGCCTAATGCAGTTACTGGCGAATAACACTTTTATTGAAAGGGGTTGCCAAACTTCCCAAAACTAGAGTCTTCTGAAATCTCAACATATATTTTGAATCCAATATTCATGATACTTTCGAGTAATGATCAGTACACCAATCCCACTTGGATGCTCAAGTTTCATTCTCCTACGTTGAAGCATTCGTTTGCAGTAACAGTTTGAATTTTTAGGTTTCACTGTTTTCTTCTATATTGACAAATGTAGTTCAAACTCTAAATCATACACGGTTTGGGCTAGCTTCTTGAAACTTGACACAATAAAGTAGTTCTACATTCTATCCCTAAGGTTTGTTTCCTCTTGATGTAGCCTTCAGCACAGACTGGAGAATAACACTTTCAATGAAAGGCGTTGTTAGGCTGCCAAAAAACTAGAAAACTAGAGTCTCCTGAAATCTCAAAACATATTCTTTCCGACCTTAATGATACTTTCAAGTAATGAGCAGTACACCAATCAAACTTGGTTGCCCAAGTTTCGTTCTCCTAGGTTGATGCATTCGTTTGCAGTAACAGTTTGAATTTCTAGGTTTCACTCTGTTTTCTCCTATATTGACAGATGCAGCTAGAACTCTGAATCAAACACGGTTTGTGCTAGCTTCTTGAAACTTGACACAATAAAGTAGTTCTAGGTTCTATCTCTAGGTTTGTTTCCTCTTGATGTAGCCTAATGCAGGGACTGGCGAATAACACTTTATATTGAATGTGGTTGCCAAACTTTCAAAAAACTAGAGTTCCTGAAATCTCAACATATATTTTTTCATCCAATCTTCACGATACATTCAAGTAACGATCGGTACACCATTCCCACTTGGATGCCCAAGTTTTGTTCTTCTAGGTTGAAGCATTTGTTTGCAGGAACAGTTTGAATTTTTAGGTTTCACTCTGTTTTCTCCTATATTGACAGATGCAGTTAGAACTTTAAATCAAACACGGTTTGTGCTAGCTACTTGAAACATGACACAATAAAGTAGTTCTACGTTCTATCCCTAAGGTTTGTTTCCTCTTGATGTAGCCTTAAGCAGAGACTGGCGAATAACACATTCAATGAAAGGCGTTGTTAGGCTGCCAAAAAACTACAGTCTCCTGAAATCTCATCATATATTTTTTCTTCCGACCTTCATGATACTTTCATTTAATGAGCAGTGCACCAATCAAACTTGGATGCTCAAGTTTCGTTCTCCTAGGTTGAAGCATTCGTTTGCAGGAACAGTTTGAATTTTTAGGTTTTCACTCTGTTTTGTCCTATATTGACAGATGCAGTTCGAACTCTAAATCAAACACGGTTTGTGCTAGCTTCTTGAAACTTGACAAAATACTGTAGTTCTACGTTCTATATCTAAGGTTTGTTTCCTCTTGATGTAGCCTAATGCAGTTACTGGCGAATAACACTTTTATTGAAAGGGGTTGCCATACTTCCAAAAACTAGAGTCTTCTGAAATCTCAACATATATTTTTGCATCCAATCTTCATGATACTTTCAAATAATGATCAGTACACCAATCCCACTTGGATGCTCAAGTTTCATTCTGCTACGTTGAAGCATTCGTTTGCAGTAACAGTTTGAATTTTTAGGTTTCACTGTTTTCTTCTATATTGACAAATGTAGTTCAAACTCTAAATCATACACGGTTTGGGCTAGCTTCTTGAAACTTGACACAATAAAGTAGTTCTACATTCTATCCCTAAGTTTTGTTTCCTCTTGATGTAGCCTTCAGCACAGACTGGCGAATAACACTTTCAATGAAGGCGTTGTTAGGCTGCCAAAAAACTAGAGTCTCCTGAAATCTCAACACATATTTTTTCCGACCTTAATGATACTTTCAAGTAATGAGCAGTACACCAATCAAACTTGGATGCCCAAGTTTCGTTCTCCTAGGTTGATGCATTCGTTTGCAGTAACAGTTTGAATTTCTAGGTTTTCACTCTGTTTTCTCCTATATTGACAGATGCAGCTAGAACTCTGAATCAAACACGGTTTGTGCTAGCTTCTTGAAACTTGACACAATAAAGTAGTTCTACGTTCTATCTCTAAGGTTTGTTTCCTCTTGATGTAGCCTAATGCAGGGACTGGCGAATAACACTTATATTGAATGTGGTTGCCAAACTTTCAAAAAACTAGAGTCTCCTGAAATCTCAACATATATTTTTTCATCCAATCTTCACGATACATTCAAGTAACGATCAGTACACCATTCCCACTTGGATTGCCCAAGTTTTGTTCTTCTAGGTTGAAGCATTCGTTTGCAGGAACAGTTTGAATTTTTAGGTTTCACTCTGTTTTCTCCTATATTGACAGATGCAGTTAGAACTTTAAATCAAACACGGTTTGTGCTAGCTACTTGAAACATGACACAATAAAGTAGTTCTACGTTCTATCCCTAAGGTTTGTTTCCTCTTGATGTAGCCTTAAGCAGAGACTGGCGAATAACACATTCAATGAAAGGCGTTGTTAGGCTGCCAAAAAACTACAGTCTCCTGAAATCTCATCATATATTTTTCTTCCGACCTTCATGATACTTTCAAGTAATGAGCAGTGCACCAATCAAACTTGGATGCCCAAGTTTCGTTCTCCTAGGTTGAAGCATTCGTTTGCAGGAACAGATTGGAATTTTTAGGTTTCACTCTGTTTTGTCCTATATTGACAGATGCAGTTCGAACTCTAAATCAAACACGGTTTGTGCTAGCTTCTTGAAACTTGACAAAATACTGTGTTCTATGTTCTATATCTAAGGTTCGTTTCCTCTTGATGTAGCCTAATGCAGTTACTGGCGAATAACACTTTTATTGAAAGGGGTTGCCAAACTTCCAAAAACTAGAGTCTTCTGAAATCTCAACATATATTTTTTCATCCAATCTTCATGATACTTTCAAGTAATGATCAGTAAACCAATCCCACTTGGATGCTCAAGTTTTCATTCTCCTACGTTGAAGCATTCGTTTGCAGTAACAGTTTTCATTTTTAGGTTTCACTGTTTTCTTCTATATTGACAAATGTAGTTCAAACTCTAAATCATACATTGGTTTGCGCTAGCTTCTTGAAACTTGACACAATAAAGTAGTTCTACATTCTATCCCTAAGGTTTGTTCCTCTTGATGTAGCCTTCAGCACAGACTGGCGAATAACACTTTCAATGAAAGGCGTTGTTAGGCTGCCAAGAAACTAGAGTCTCCTGAAATCTCAACACATATTTTTTTCCGACCTTAATGATACTTTCAAGTAATGAGCAGTACACCAATCAAACTTTGATGCCCAAGTTTCGTTCTCCTAGGTTGATGCATTCGTTTGCAGTAACAGTTTGAATTTCTAGGTTTCACTCTGTTTTCTCCTATATTGACAGATGCAGCTAGAACTCTAAATCAAACACGGTTTGTGCTAGCTTCTTGAAACTTGACACAATAAAGTTTTTCTACGTTCTATCTCTAAGGTTTGTTTCCTCTTGATGTAGCCTAATGCAGGGACTGGCGAATAACACTTATATTGAAAGGGGTTGCCAAACTTTCAAAAAACTAGAGTCTCCTGAATCTCAACATATATTTTTCATCCAATCTTCATGATACATTCAAGTAATGATCAGTACACCATTCCCACTTGGATGCCCAAGTTTTGTTCTTCTAGGTTGAAGCATTCGTTTGCAGGAACAGTTTGAATTTTTAGGTTTCACTCTGTTTTCTCCTATATTGACAGATGCAGTTAGAACTTTAAATCAAACACGGTTTGTGCTAGCTACTTGAAACATGACACAATAAAGTAGTTCTACGTTCTATCCCTAAGGTTTGGTTTCCTCTTGATGTAGCCTTAAGCAGAGACTGGCGAATAACACATTCAATGAAAGGCGTTGTTAGGCTGCAAAAAACTACAGTCTCCTGAAATTCTCATCATATATTTTTTCTTCCGACCTTCATGATACTTTAAAGTAATGAGCAGTGCACCAATCAAACTTGGATGCCCAAGTTTCGTTCTCCTAGGTTGAAGCATTCGTTTGCAGGAACAGTTTGAATTTTAGGTTTCACTCTGTTTTGTCCTATATTGACAAATGCAGTTAGAACTCTAAATCAAACACGGTTTGTGCTAGCTTCTTGAAACTTGACAAAATACTGTAGTTCTACGTTCTATCTCTAAGGTTTGTTTCCTCTTGATGTAGCCTAATGCAGTTACTGGCGAATAACACTTTTATTGAAAGGGGTTGCCAAACTTCCCAAAACTAGAGTCTTCTGAAATCTCAACATATATTTTTGAATCCAATCTTCATGATACTTTCGAGTAATGATCAGTACACCAATCCCACTTGGATGCTCAAGTTTCATTCTCCTACGTTGAAGCATTCGTTTGCAGTAACAGTTTGAATTTTTAGGTTTCACTGTTTTCTTCTATATTGACAAATGTAGTTCAAACTCTAAATCATACACGGTTTGGGCTAGCTTCTTGAAACTTGACACAATAAAGTAGTTCTACATTCTATCCCTAAGGTTTGTTTCCTCTTGATGTAGCCTTCAGCACAGACTGGAGAATAACACTTTCAATGAAAGGCGTTGTTAGGCTGCCAAAAAACTAGAAAACTAGAGTCTCCTGAAATCTCAAAACATATTTTTTTCCGACCTTAATGATACTTTCAAGTAATGAGCAGTACACCAATCAAACTTGGATGCCCAAGTTTCGTTCTCCTAGGTTGATGCATTCGTTTGCAGTAACAGTTTGAATTTCTAGGTTTCACTCTGCTTTCTCCTATATTGACAGATGCAGCTAGAACTCTGAATCAAACACGGTTTGTGCTAGCTTCTTGAAACTTGACACAATAAAGTAGTTCTAGGTTCTATCTCTAAGGTTTGTTTCCTCTTGATGTAGCCTAATGCAGGGACTGGCGAATAACACTTATATTGAATGTGGTTGCCAAACTTTCAAAAAACTAGAGTCTCCTGAAATCTCAACATATATTTTTTCATCCAATCTTCACGATACATTCAAGTAACGATCGGTACACCATTCCCACTTGGATGCCCAAGTTTTGTTCTTCTAGGTTGAAGCATTCGTTTGCAGGAACAGTTTGAATTTTTAGGTTTCACTCTGTTTTCTCCTATATTGACAGATGCAGTTAGAACTTTAAATCAAACACGGTTTGTGCTAGCTACTTGAAACATGACACAATAAAGTAGTTCTACGTTCTATCCCTAAGGTTTGTTTCCTCTTGATGTAGCCTTAAGCAGAGACTGGCGAATAACACATTCAATGAAAGGCGTTGTTAGGCTGCCAAAAAACTACAGTCTCCTGAAATCTCATCATATATTTTTTCTTCCGACCTTCATGATACTTTCAAGTAATGAGCAGTGCACCAATCAAACTTGGATGCCCAAGTTTCGTTCTCCTAGGTTGAAGCATTCGTTTGCAGGAACAGTTTGAATTTTTAGGTTTCACTCTGTTTTGTCCTATATTGACAGATGCAGTTCGAACTCTAAATCAAACACGGTTTGCGCTAGCTTCTTGAAACTTGACAAAATACTGTAGTTCTACGTTCTATCACTAAGGTTTGTTTCCTCTTGATGTAGCCTAATGCAGTTACTGGCGAATAACACTTTTATTGAAAGGGGTTGCCAAACTTCCCAAAACTAGAGTCTTCTGAAATCTCAACATATATTTTTGAATCCAATCTTCATGATACTTTCGAGTAATGATCAGTACACCAATCCCACTTGGATGCTCAAGTTTCATTCTCCTACGTTGAAGCATTCGTTTGCAGTAAAAGTTTGAATTTTTAGGTTTCACTGTTTTCTTCTATATTGACAAATGTAGTTCAAACTCTAAATCATACACGGTTTGGGCTAGGTTCTTGAAACTTGACACAATAAAGTAGTTCTACATTCTATCCCTAAGGTTTGTTTCCTCTTGATGTAGCCTTCAGCACAGACTGGCGAATAACACTTTCAATGAAAGGCGTTGTTAGGCTGCCAAAAAACTAGAGTCTCCTGAAATCTCAACACATATTTTTTTCCGACCTTAATGATACTTTCAAGTAATGAGCAGTACACCAATCAAACTTGGATGCCCAAGTTTCGTTCTCCTAGGTTGATGCATTCCTTTGCAGTAACAGTTTGAATTTCTAGGTTTCACTCTGTTTTCTCCTATATTGACAGATGCAGCTAGAACTCTGAATCAAACACGGTTTGTGCTAGCTTCTTGAAACTTGACACAATAAAGTAGTTCTACGTTCTATCTCTAAGGTTTGTTTCCTCTTGATGTAGCCTAATGCAGGGACTGGCGAATAACACTTATATTGAATGTGGTTGCCAAACTTTCAAAAAACTAGAGTTTCCTGAAATCTCAACATATATTTTTTCATCGAATCTTCACGATACATTCAAGTAATGATCAGTACACCATTCCCACTTGGATGCCCAAGTTTTGTTCTTCTAGGTTGAAGCATTCGTTTGCAGGAACAGTTTGAATTTTTAGGTTTCACTCTGTTTTCTCCTATATTGACAGATGCAGTTAGAACTTTAAAACAAACACGGTTTGTGCTAGCTACTTGAAACATGACACAATAAAGTAGTTCTACGTTCTATCCCTAAGGTTTGTTTCCTCTTGATGTACCCTTAAGCAGAGACTGGCGAATAACACATTCAATGAAAGGCGTTGTTAGGCTGCCAAAAAACTACAGTCTCCTGAAATCTCATCATATATTTTTTCTTCCGACCTTCATGATACTTTCAAGTAATGAGCAGAGCACCAATCAAACTTGGATGCCCATGTTTCGTTCTCCTAGGTTGAAGCATTCGTTTGCAGGAACAGTTTGAATTTTTAGGTTTCACTCTGTTTTGTCCTATATTGACAGATGCAGTTCGAACTCTAAATCAAACACGGTTTGTGCTAGCTTCTTGAAACTTGACAAAATACTGTAGTTCTACTTTCTATCTCTAAGGTTTGTTTCCTCTTGATGTAGCCTAATGCAGTTACTGGGGAATAACACTTTTATTGAAAGGGGTTGCCAAACTTCCAAAAACTAGAGTCTTCTGAAATCTCAACATATATTTTTGCATCCAATCTTCATGATACTTTCAAGTAATGATCAGTACACCAATCCCACTTGGATGCTCAAGTTTCATTCTCCTACGTTGAAGCATTCGTTTGCAGTAACAGTTTGAATTTTTAGGTTTCACTGTTTTCTTCTATATTGACAAATGTAGTTCAAACTCTAAATCATACACGGTTTGGGCTAGCTTCTTGAAACTTGACACAATAAAGTAATTCTACATTCTATCCCTAAGGTTTGTTTCCTCTTGATGTAGCCTTCAGCACAGACTGGCGAATAACACTTTCAATGAAAGGCGTTTTAGGCTGCCAAAAAACTAGAGTCTCCTGAAATCTCAACACATATTTTTTTCCGACCATAATGATACTTTCAAGTAATGAGCAGTACACCAATCAAACTTGGATGCCCAAGTTTCGTTCTCCTAGGTTGATGCATTCGTTTGCAGTTACAGTTTGAATTTCTAGGTTTCACTCTGTTTTCTCCTATATTGACAGATGCAGCTAGAACTCTAAATCAAACACGGTTTGTGCTAGCTTCTTGAAACTTGACACAATAAAGTAGTTCTACGTTCTATCTCTATGGTTTGTTTCCTCTTGATGTAGCCTAATGCAGGGACTGGCGAATAACACTTATATTGAAAGGGGTTGCCAAACTTTCAAAAAACTAGAGTCTCCTGAAATCTCAACATATATTTTTTCATCCAATCTTCATGATACATTCAAGTAATGATCAGTACACCATTCCCACTTGGATGCCCAAGTTTTGTTTTCTAGGTTGAAGCATTCGTTTGCAGGAACAGTTTGAATTTTTAGGTTTCACTCTGTTTTCTCCTATATTGACAGATGCAGTTAGAACTTTAAATCAAACACGGTTTGTGCTAGCTACTTGAAACATGACACAATAAAGTAGTTCTACGTTCTATCCCTAAGGTTTGTTTCCTCTTGATGTAGCCTTAAGCAGAGACTGGCGAATAACACATTCAATGAAAGGCGTTGTTAGGCTGCCAAAAAACTACAGTCTCCTGAAATCTCATCATATATTTTTTCTTCCGACCTTCATGATACTTTCAAGTAATGAGCAGTGCACCAATCAAACTTGGATGCCCAAGTTTCGTTCTCCTAGGTTGAAGCATTCGTTTGCAGGAACAGTTTGAATTTTTAGGTTTCACTCTGTTTTGTCCTATATTGACAGATGCAGTTCGAACTCTAAATCAAACACGGTTTGCGCTAGCTTCTTGAAACTTGACAAAATACTGTAGTTCTACGTTCTATCACTAAGGTTTGTTTCCTCTTGATGTAGCCTAATGCAGTTACTGGCGAATAACACTTTTATTGAAAGGGGTTGCCAAACTTCCCAAAACTAGAGTCTTCTGAAATCTCAACATATATTTTTGAATCCAATCTTCATGATACTTTCGAGTAATGATCAGTACACCAATCCCACTTGGATGCTCAAGTTTCATTCTCCTACGTTGAAGCATTCGTTTGCAGTAAAAGTTTGAATTTTTAGGTTTCACTGTTTTCTTCTATATTGACAAATGTAGTTCAAACTCTAAATCATACACGGTTTGGGCTAGGTTCTTGAAACTTGACACAATAAAGTAGTTCTACATTCTATCCCTAAGGTTTGTTTCCTCTTGATGTAGCCTTCAGCACAGACTGGCGAATAACACTTTCAATGAAAGGCGTTGTTAGGCTGCCAAAAAACTAGAGTCTCCTGAAATCTCAACACATATTTTTTTCCGACCTTAATGATACTTTCAAGTAATGAGCAGTACACCAATCAAACTTGGATGCCCAAGTTTCGTTCTCCTAGGTTGATGCATTCCTTTGCAGTAACAGTTTGAATTTCTAGGTTTCACTCTGTTTTCTCCTATATTGACAGATGCAGCTAGAACTCTGAATCAAACACGGTTTGTGCTAGCTTCTTGAAACTTGACACAATAAAGTAGTTCTACGTTCTATCTCTAAGGTTTGTTTCCTCTTGATGTAGCCTAATGCAGGGACTGGCGAATAACACTTATATTGAATGTGGTTGCCAAACTTTCAAAAAACTAGAGTTTCCTGAAATCTCAACATATATTTTTTCATCGAATCTTCACGATACATTCAAGTAATGATCAGTACACCATTCCCACTTGGATGCCCAAGTTTTGTTCTTCTAGGTTGAAGCATTCGTTTGCAGGAACAGTTTGAATTTTTAGGTTTCACTCTGTTTTCTCCTATATTGACAGATGCAGTTAGAACTTTAAAACAAACACGGTTTGTGCTAGCTACTTGAAACATGACACAATAAAGTAGTTCTACGTTCTATCCCTAAGGTTTGTTTCCTCTTGATGTACCCTTAAGCAGAGACTGGCGAATAACACATTCAATGAAAGGCGTTGTTAGGCTGCCAAAAAACTACAGTCTCCTGAAATCTCATCATATATTTTTTCTTCCGACCTTCATGATACTTTCAAGTAATGAGCAGAGCACCAATCAAACTTGGATGCCCATGTTTCGTTCTCCTAGGTTGAAGCATTCGTTTGCAGGAACAGTTTGAATTTTTAGGTTTCACTCTGTTTTGTCCTATATTGACAGATGCAGTTCGAACTCTAAATCAAACACGGTTTGTGCTAGCTTCTTGAAACTTGACAAAATACTGTAGTTCTACTTTCTATCTCTAAGGTTTGTTTCCTCTTGATGTAGCCTAATGCAGTTACTGGGGAATAACACTTTTATTGAAAGGGGTTGCCAAACTTCCAAAAACTAGAGTCTTCTGAAATCTCAACATATATTTTTGCATCCAATCTTCATGATACTTTCAAGTAATGATCAGTACACCAATCCCACTTGGATGCTCAAGTTTCATTCTCCTACGTTGAAGCATTCGTTTGCAGTAACAGTTTGAATTTTTAGGTTTCACTGTTTTCTTCTATATTGACAAATGTAGTTCAAACTCTAAATCATACACGGTTTGGGCTAGCTTCTTGAAACTTGACACAATAAAGTAATTCTACATTCTATCCCTAAGGTTTGTTTCCTCTTGATGTAGCCTTCAGCACAGACTGGCGAATAACACTTTCAATGAAAGGCGTTTTAGGCTGCCAAAAAACTAGAGTCTCCTGAAATCTCAACACATATTTTTTTCCGACCATAATGATACTTTCAAGTAATGAGCAGTACACCAATCAAACTTGGATGCCCAAGTTTCGTTCTCCTAGGTTGATGCATTCGTTTGCAGTTACAGTTTGAATTTCTAGGTTTCACTCTGTTTTCTCCTATATTGACAGATGCAGCTAGAACTCTAAATCAAACACGGTTTGTGCTAGCTTCTTGAAACTTGACACAATAAAGTAGTTCTACGTTCTATCTCTATGGTTTGTTTCCTCTTGATGTAGCCTAATGCAGGGACTGGCGAATAACACTTATATTGAAAGGGGTTGCCAAACTTTCAAAAAACTAGAGTCTCCTGAAATCTCAACATATATTTTTTCATCCAATCTTCATGATACATTCAAGTAATGATCAGTACACCATTCCCACTTGGATGCCCAAGTTTTGTTTTCTAGGTTGAAGCATTCGTTTGCAGGAACAGTTTGAATTATTAGGTGTCACTCTGTTTTCTCCTATATTGACAGATGCAGTTAGAACTTTAAATCAAACACGGTTTGTGCTAGCTACTTGAAACATGACACAATAAAGTAGTTCTACGTTCTATCCCTAAGGTTTGTTTCCTCTTGATGTAGCCTTAAGCAGAGACTGGCGAATAACACATTCAATGAAAGGCGTTGTTAGCCTGCCAAAAAACTACAGTCTCCTGAAATCTCATCATATATTTTTTCTTCCGACCTTCATGATACTTTCAAGTAATGAGCAGTGCACCAATCAAACTTGGATGCCCATGTTTCGTTCTCCTAGGTTGAAGCATTCGTTTGCAGGAACAGTTTGAATTTTTAGGTTTCACTCTGTTTTGTCCTATATTGACAGATGCAGTTCGAACTCTAAATCAAACACGGTTTGCGCTAGCTTCTTGAAACTTGACAAAATACTGTAGTTCTACGTTCTATCACTAAGGATTGTTTCCTGTTGATGTAGCCTAATGCAGTTACTGGCGAATAACACTTTTATTGAAAGGGGTTGCCAAACTACCCAAAACTAGAGTCTTCTGAAATCTCAACATATATTTTTGAATCCAATCTTCATGATACTTTCGAGTAATGATCAGTACACCAATCCCACTTGGATGCTCAAGTTTCCTTCTCCTACGTTGAAGCATTCGTTTGCAGTAACAGTTTGAATTTTTAGGTTTCATTCTGCTTTCTCCTATATTGACAAATGTAGTTCAAACTCTAAATCATACACGGTTTGGGCTAGGTTCTTGAAACTTGACACAATAAAGTAGTTCTACATTCTATCCCTAAGGTTTGTTTCCTCTTGATGTAGCCTTCAGCACAGACTGGCGAATAACACTTTCAATGAAAGGCGTTGTTAGGCTGCCAAAAAACTAGAGTCTCCTGAAATCTCAACACATATTTTTTTCCGACCTTAATGATACTTTCAAGTAATGAGCAGTACACCAATCAAACTTGGATGCCCAAGTTTCGTTCTCCTAGGTTGATGCATTCGTTTGCAGTAACAGTTTGAATTTCTACGTTTCACTCTGTTTTCTCCTATATTGACAGATGCAGCTAGAACTCTAAATCAAACACGGTTTGTGCTAGCTTCTTGAAACTTGACACAATAAAGTAGTTCTACGTTCTATCTCTATGGTTTGTTTCCTCTTGATGTAGCCTAATGCAGGGACTGGCGAATAACACTTATATTGAAAGGGGTTGCCAAACTTTCAAAAAACTAGAGTCTCCTGAAATCTCAACATATATTTTTTCATCCAATCTTCATGATACATTCAAGTAATGATCAGTACACCATTCCCACTTGGATCCCCAAGTTTTGTTCTTCTAGGTTGAAGCATTCGTTTGCAGGAACAATTTGAATTATTAGGTGTCACTCTGTTTTCTCCTATATTGACAGATGAAGTTAGAACTTTAAATCAAACACGGTTTGTGCTAGCTACTTGAAACATGACACAATAAAGTAGTTCTACGTTCTATCCCTAAGGTTTGTTTCCTCTTGATGTAGCCTTAAGCAGAGACTGGCGAATAACACATTCAATGAAAGGCGTTGTTAGGCTGCCAAAAAACTACAGTCTCCTGAAATCTCATCATATATTTTTTCTTTCGAACTTCATGATACTTTCAAGTATTGAGCAGTGCACCAATCAAACTTGGATGCCCATGTTTCGTTCTCCTAGGTTGAAGCATTCGTTTGCAGGAACAGTTTGAATTTTTAGGTTTCACTCTGTTTTGTCCTATATTGACAGATGCAGTTCGAACTCTAAATCAAACACGGTTTGTGCTAGCTTCTTGAAACTTGACAAAATACTGTAGTTCTACGTTCTATCTCTAAGTTTGTTTCCTCTTCATGTAGCCTAATGCAGGGACTGGCGAATAACACTTTTATTGAAATGGGTTGCCAAACTTCCCAAAACTAGAGTCTTCTGAAATCTCAACATATATTTTTTTATCCAATCTTCATGATACTTTCGAGTAATGATCAGTACACCAATCCCACTTGGATGCTCAAGTTTCCTTCTCCTACGTTGAAGCATTCGTTTGCAGTAACAGTTTGAATTTTTAGGTTTCATTCTGCTTTCTCCTATATTGACAAATGTAGTTCAAACTCTAAATCATACACGGTTTGGGCTAGCTTCTTGAAACTTGACACAATAAAGTAGTTCTACATTCTATCCCTAAGGTTTGTTTCCTCTTGATGTAGCCTTCAGCACAGACTGGCGAATAACACTTTCAATGAAAGGCGTTGTTAGGCTGCCAAAAAACTAGAGTCTCCTGAAATCTCAACACATATTTTTTTCCGACCTTAATGATACTTTCTAGTAATGAGCAGTACACCAATCAAACTTGGATGCCCAAGTTTCGATCTCCTAGGTTGATGCATTCGTTTGCAGTAACAGTTTGAATTTCTAGGTTTCACTCTGTTTTCTCCTATATTGACAGATGCAGCTAGAACTCTAAATCAAACACGGTTTGTGCTAGCTTCTTGAAACTTGACACAATAAAGTAGTTCTACGTTCTATCTCTAAGGTTTGTTTCCTCTTGATGTAGCCTTAAGCAGAGACTGGCGAATAACACATTCAATGAAAGGCGTTGTTAGGCTGCCAAAAAACTACAGTCTCCTGAAATCTCATCATATATTTTTTCTTCCGACCTTCATGATACTTTCAAGTAATGAGCAGTGCACCAATCAAACTTGGATGCCCAAGTTTCGTTCTCCTAGGTTGAAGCATTCGTTTGCAGGAACAGTTTGAATTTTTAGGTTTCACTCTGTTTTGTCCTATATTGACAGATGCAGTTCGAACTCTAAATCAAACACGGTTTGTGCTAGCTTCTTGAAACTTGACAAAATACTGTAGTTCTACGTTCTATCTCTAAGGTTTGTTTCCTCTTGATGTAGCCTAATGCAGTTACTGGCGAATAACACTTTTATTGAAAGGGGTTGCCAAACTTCCAAAAACTAGAGTCTTCTGAAATCTCAACATATATTTTTGCATCCAATCTTCATGATACTTTCAAGTAATGATCAGTACACCAATCCCACTTGGATGCTCAAGTTTCATTCTCCTGCGTTGAAGCATTTGTTTGCAGTAACAGTTTGAATTTTTAGGTTTCACTGTTTTCTTCTATATTGACAAATGTAGTTCAAACTCTAAATCATACACGGTTTGGCTAGCCTCTTGAAACTTGACACAATAAAGTAGTTCTACATTCTATCCCTAAGGTTTGTTTCCTCTTGATGTAGCCCTCAGCACAGACTGGCGAATAACACTTTCAATGAAAGGCGTTGTTAGGCTGCCAAAAAACTAGAGTCTCCTGAAATCTCAACACATATTTTTTTCCGACCTTAATGATACTTTCAAGTAATGAGCAGTACACCAATCAAACTTGGATGCCCAAGTTTCGTTCTCCTAGGTTGATGCATTCGTTTGCAGTAACAGTTTGAATTTCTAGGTTTCACTCTGTTTTCTCCTATATTGACAGATGCAGCTAGAACTCTGAATCAAACACGGTTTGTGCTAGCTTCTTGAAACTTGACACAATAAAGTAGTTCTACGTTATATCTCTATGGTTTGTTTCCTCTTGGTGTAGCCTAATGCAGGGACTGGCGAATAACACTTATATTGAAAGGGGTTGCCAAACTTTCAAAAACTAGAGTCTCCTGAAATCTCAACATATATTTTTTCATCCAATCTTCATAATACATTCAAGTAATGATCAGTACACCATTCCCACTTGGATGCCCAAGTTTTGTTCTTCTAGGTTGAAGCATTCGTTTGCAGGAACAGTTTGAATTTTTAGGTTTCACTCTGTTTTCTCCTATATTGACAGATGCAGTTAGAACTTTAAATCAAACACGGTTTGTGCTAGCTACTTGAAACATGACACAATAAAGTAGTTCTACGTTCTATCCCTAAGGTTTGTTTCCTCTTGATGTACCCTTAAGCAGAGACTGGCGAATAACACATTCAATGAAAGGCGTTGTTAGGCTGCCAAAAAACTACAGTCTCCTGAAATCTCATCATATATTTTTTCTTCCGACCTTCATGATACTTTCAAGTAATGAGCAGTGCACCAATCAAACTTGGATGCCCAAGTTTCGTTCTCCTAGGTTGAAGCATTCGTTTGCAGGAACAGTTTGAATTTTAGGTTTCACTCTGTTTTGTCCTATATTGACAAATGCAGTTAGAACTCTAAATCAAACACGGTTTGTGCTAGCTTCTTGAAACTTGACAAAATACTGTAGTTCTACGTTCTATCTCTAAGGTTTGTTTCCTCTTCATGTAGCCTAATGCAGGGACTGGCGAATAACACTTTTATTGAAATGGGTTGCCAAACTTCCCAAAACTAGAGTCTTCTGAAATCTCAACATATATTTTTTTATCCAATCTTCATGATACTTTCGAGTAATGATCAGTACACCAATCCCACTTGGATGCTCAAGTTTCCTTCTCCTACGTTGAAGCATTCGTTTGCAGTAACAGTTTGAATTTTTAGGTTTCATTCTGCTTTCTCCTATATTGACAAATGTAGTTCAAACTCTAAATCATACACGGTTTGGGCTAGCTTCTTGAAACTTGACACAATAAAGTAGTTCTACATTCTATCCCTAAGGTTTGTTTCCTCTTGATGTAGCCTTCAGCACAGACTGGCGAATAACACTTTCAATGAAAGGCGTTGTTAGGCTGCCAAAAAACTAGAGTCTCCTGAAAATCTCAACACAAATTTTTTTCCGACCTTAATGATACTTTCTAGTAATGAGCAGTACACCAATCAAACTTGGATGCCCAAGTTTCGATCTCCTAGGTTGATGCATTCGTTTGCAGTAACAGTTTGAATTTCTAGGTTTCACTCTGTTTTCTCCTATATTGACAGATGCAGCTAGAACTCTAAATCAAACACGGTTTGTGCTAGCTTCTTGAAACTTGACACAATAAAGTAGTTCTACGTTCTATCACTAAGGTTTGTTTCCTCTTGATGTAGCCTTAAGCAGAGACTGGCGAATAACACATTCAATGAAAGGCGTTGTTAGGCTGCCAAAAAACTACAGTCTCCTGAAATCTCATCATATATTTTTTCTTCCGACCTTCATGATACTTTCAAGTAATGAGCAGTGCACCAATCAAACTTGGATGCCCAAGTTTCGTTCTCCTAGGTTGAAGCATTCGTGTGCAGGAACAGTTTGAATTTTTAGGTTTCACTCTGTTTTGTCCTATATTGACAGATGCAGTTCGAACTCTAAATCAAACACGGTTTGTGCTAGCTTCTTGAAACTTGACGAAATACTGTAGTTCTACGTTCTATCTCTAAGGTTTGTTTCCTCTTGATGTAGCCTAATGCAGTTACTGGCGAATAACACTTTTATTGAAAGGGGTTGCCAAACTTCCAAAAACTAGAGTCTTCTGAAATCTCAACATATATTTTTGCATCCAATCTTCATGATACTTTCAAGTAATGATCAGTACACCAATCCCACTTGGATGCTAAGTTTCATTCTCCTACGTTGAAGCATTTGTTTGCAGTAACAGTTTGAATTTTTAGGTTTCACTGTTTTCTTCTATATTGACAAATGTAGTTCAAACTCTAAATCATACACGGTTTGGCTAGCCTCTTGAAACTTGACACAATAAAGTAGTTCTACATTCTATCCCTAAGGTTTGTTTCCTCTTGATGTAGCCTTCAGCACAGACTGGCGAATAACACTTTCAATGAAAGGCGTTGTTAGGCTGCCAAAAAACTAGAGTCTCCTGAAATCTCAACACATATTTTTTTCCGACCTTAATGATACTTTCAAGTAATGAGCAGTACACCAATCAAACTTGGATGCCCAAGTTTCGTTCTCCTAGGTTGATGCATTCGTTTGCAGTAACAGTTTGAATTTCTAGGTTTCACTCTGTTTTCTCCTATATTGACAGATGCAGCTAGAACTCTGAATCAAACACGGTTTGTGCTAGCTTCTTGAAACTTGACACAATAAAGTAGTTCTACGTTATATCTCTATGGTTTGTTTCCTCTTGGTGTAGCCTAATGCAGGGACTGGCGAATAACACTTATATTGAAAGGGGTTGCCAAACTTTCAAAAACTAGAGTCTCCTGAAATCTCAACATATATTTTTTCATCCAATCTTCATAATACATTCAAGTAATGATCAGTACACCATTCCCACTTGGATGCCCAAGATTTGTTCTTCTAGGTTGAAGCATTCGTTTGCAGGAACAGTTTGAATTTTTAGGTTTCACTCTGTTTTCTCCTATATTGACAGATGCAGTTAGAACTTTGAATCAAACACGGTTTGTGCTAGCTACTTGAAACATGACACAATAAAGTAGTTCTACGTTCTATCCCTAAGGTTTGTTTCCTCTTGATGTACCCTTAAGCAGAGACTGGCGAATAACACATTCAATGAAAGGCGTTGTTAGGCTGCCAAAAAACTACAGTCTCCTGAAATCTCATCATATATTTTTTCTTCCGACCTTCATGATACTTTCAAGTAATGAGCAGTGCACCAATCAAACTTGGATGCCCAAGTTTCGTTCTCCTAGGTTGAAGCATTCGTTTGCAGGAACAGTTTGAATTTTAGGTTTCACTCTGTTTTGTCCTATATTGACAAATGCAGTTAGAACTCTAAATCAAACACGGTTTGTGCTAGCTTCTTGAAACTTGACAAAATACTGTAGTTCTACGTTCTATCTCTAAGGTTTGTTGCCTCTTCATGTAGCCTAATGCAGGGACTGGCGAATAACACTTTTATTGAAATGGGTTGCCAAACTTCCCAAAACTAGAGTCTTCTGAAATCTCAACATATATTTTTTTATCCAATCTTCATGATACTTTCGAGTAATGATCAGTACACCAATCCCACTTGGATGCTCAAGTTTCCTTCTCCTACGTTGAAGCATTCGTTTGCAGTAACAGTTTGAATTTTTAGGTTTCATTCTGCTTTCTCCTATATTGACAAATGTAGTTCAAACTCTAAATCATACACGGTTTGGGCTAGCTTCTTGAAACTTGACACAATAAAGTAGTTCTGCATTCTATCCCTAAGGTTTGTTTCCTCTTGATGTAGCCTTCAGCACAGACTGGCGAATAACACTTTCAATGAAAGGCGTTGTTAGGCTGCCAAAAAACTAGAGTCTCCTGAAATCTCAACACATATTTTTTTCCGACCTTAATGGTACTTTCAAGTAATGAGCAGTACACCAATCAAACTTGGATGCCCAAGTTTCGTTCTCCTAGGTTGATGCATTCGTTTGCAGTAACAGTTTGAATTTCTGGGTTTCACTCTGTTTTCTCCTATATTGACAGATGCAGCTAGAACTCTAAATCAAAACACGGTTTGTGCTAGCTTCCTTGAAACTTGACACAATAAAGTAGTTCTACGTTCTATCTCTAAGGTTTGTTTCCTCTTGATGTAGCCTAATGCAGGACTGGCGAATAACACTTATATTGAAAGGGTTGCCAAACTTCCAAAAAACTACTAGTTTGCTGAAATCTCAGCAAACATTTTTTCACCAAATCTTGATGATACTTGGTGGTAATGATCATTTCACTAATCCCACTTGGCTGCCCAACTTTCACTCTTCTAGGTTCAAGCGTTCGTTTCCAGTAACACTTTGAAATTTTAGGTTTCACTCTGTTTTCTGCTATATAGATAGATGTCTTTGAAACTCTAAATCAAACACGGTTTGTGCTAGCTCCTTGAAACATGACAAAATGAAGTAGTTGTTAGTTCTATCTCTATGGTTTTTTTCCTCTTGAAGTACCCCATGCAGAGACTGGCGAAAAACACTTTCGTTTTAAAGGGGTTGCCAAGCTTCCAAAAAACTACTAGTTTGCTGAAATCTCAGCAAACATTTTTTCACCAAATCTTGATGATACTTGGTGGTAATGATCAGTTCACTAATCCCACTTGGCTGCCCAAATTTTATTCTTCTAGGTTGAAGCTTTCGTTTCCAGTGACTGTTTGAATTTTTAGGTTTCACTCTGTTTTCTCCAACATAGATAGCTGTGTTTGGAATTCTAAATCAAACACGGTTTGTGCTAGCTCCGTGAAACTTGACAAAATGAAGTAGTTCTAAGTTCTAACTCTATGGTTTGTTTCCTCTTGAAGTACCCCATGCAGAGACTGGCGAAGAACACTTTCGTTTGAAAGGGGTTGCCAAGCTTCCAAAAAACTACTCTTTTGCTGAAATCTCAGCAAACATTTTTTCACCAAATCTTGATGATACTTGGTGGTAATGATCAGTTCACTAAGCCCACTTGGCTGCCCAATTTTCACTCTTCTATGTTCAAGCGTTCGTTTCCAGTAACACTTTGAATTTTTAGGTTTCACTCTGTTTTCTGCTATATAGATAGATGTGTTTGAAACTCTAAATCAAACACGGTTAGTGCTAGCTCCTTGAAACTTGACCAAATGAAGTAGTTCTAAGTTCTATCTCTATGGTTTGTTTCCTCTTGAAGTACCCCATGCAGAAACTGGCGAAAAACACTTTCGTTTGAAAGGGGTTGCCATGCTTCCAAAAAACTACTAGTTTGCTGAAATCTCAGCAAACATTTTTTCACCAAATTTTGATGATACTTGGTGGTAATGATCAGTTCCCTAATCCCACTTGGCTGCCCAACTTTCACTCTTCTAGGTTCAAGCGTTCGTTTCCAGTAACAGTTTGAATTTTTAGTTTTCACTCTGTTTTCTGCTATATAGATAGATGTGTTTGAAACTCTAAATCAAACACGGTTTGTGCTAGCTCCGTGAAACTTGACAAAATGAAGTAGTTCTAAGTTCTATCTCTATGGTTTGTTTCCTCTTGTAGTACCCCATGCAGAGACTGGCGAAGAACACTTTCGTTTGAAAGGGGTTGCCAAGCTTCCAAAAAACTACTCGTTTGCTGAAATCTCAGCAAACATTTTTTCACCAAATCTTGATGATACTTGGTGGTAATGATCAGTTCACTAAGCCCACTTGGCTGCCCAATTTTCACTCTTCTAGGTTCAAGCGTTCGTTTCCAGTAACACTTTGAATTTTTAGGTTTCACTCTGTTTTCTGCTATATAGATAGATGTGTTTGAAACTCTAAATCAAACACGGTTTGTGCTAGCTCCTTGAAACTTACAAAATGAAGTAGTTCTAAGTTCTATCTCTATGGTTTGTTTCCTCTTGAAGTACCCCATGCAGAAACTGGCGAAAAACACTTTCGTTTGAAAGGGGTTGCCATGCTTCCAAAAAACTACTAGTTTGCTGAAATCTCAGCAAACATTTTTTCACCAAATCTTGAAGATACTTGGTGGTAATGATCATTTCACTAATCCCACTTGGCTGCCCAACTTTCACTCTTCTAGGTTCAAGCGTTCGTTTCCAGTAACAGTTTGAATTTTTAGGTTTCACTCTGTTTTCTGCTATATAGATAGATGTGTTTGAAACTCTAAATCAAACACGGTTTGTGCTAGCTCCGTGAAACTTGACAAAATGAAGTAGTTCTGAGTT
>NW_027515419.1:0-79901 GCF_048772815.1 Callospermophilus lateralis
TCTTAGAAGCTTGGCAACTAATCTCAATGACAGTGCTTTTCCACAGTCTGTGCCTAGGGCTCCTTGAAGATTAAACAAACCATAGAGACAAAACTGAGAACTCCTTATTTTTTCAAGTTTCAAGAGCTACTACAAACCATGTTGGATTTAGAGTTCCAAATTCATCTATCTATAAGAGAGTAAGAATGAAACCTAAATATAAAAACTGCTACTGTAGACGAACTCTTCAACCTAGAAGAACAAAATTTGGTGAAGCAAGTGGGATTTGTGTACTGATCATTACCACCAAGTATCACCAAGTACTGATCATTACCACCAAGTATTTGCTGGTATTTAGGAAACTCGTTATTGCTTAGAAGCTTGGCAACTTCTCTCAATGAAAGTGCTTTTCCACAGTCTGTGCTTAGGGCTACTTGAAGAGGAAACAAACCATAGAAACAAAACTGAGAACTCATTTATTTTGTCAAGTTTCAAAGAGCTACTAAAAAACCATGTTGGATATAGATTTCCAAATTCATCTATCTATATAGGAGAGAACAGAGGAAAACCTAAATATAAAACTGCTACTGTAGACGAACGCTTCAACCTAGAAGAACAAAATTTGGTCAGCCAAGTGGGATTTGTGTACTGAACATTAGCAACAAGTATCATCAAGATTCGGTGAAAAAACATTTGTTGGTATTTAGGAAACTCGTTATTTCTTAGAAGTTTGGCAACCCCTCTCAATGAAAGTTCTTTTCCACAGTCTGTGCCTAGGGCTCGTTGAAGATTAAACAAACCATAGAGACAAAACTGAGAACTCCTTTATTTTGTCAAGTTTCAAAGAGCTACTATAAACCATGTTTTATTTAGAGTTCCAAATTCATCTATCTATATAGGTGAGAACAGAGGGAAACCAAAATATAAAAACTGCTACTGTAGACGAACGCTTCAAACTAGAAGATCAAAATGTGGTGAGCCCAGTGGGATTTGTGTACTGATCATTACCACCAAGTATCATCAAGATTGTGTGAAAATATATTTGCTGGTATTTCGGAAACTCGTTATTTCTTAGAAGCTTGGCAACCCCTCTCAATGAAAGTGCTTTTCCACAGTCTGTGCCTACGGCTACTTGAAGAGGAAACAAACCATAGAGAGAAAACTGAGAACTCCTTTATTTTATCGAGTTTCAAAGAGCTACTGCAAACCATGTTGGATTTAGAGTTCCAAATTCATCTATCTATATATGAGAGAACAGAGGGAAACCTAACTATAAAAACTGCTACTGTACACGAAAGCATCAACCTAGAGGAACAAAATTTGGTGAGCCAAGTGGTATTTGTGTACTGATCAACACCTACAAGTATCATCAAGATTGGGTGAAAAAATATTTGCTGGTATTTTGGAAACTCGTTATTTCTTAGAAGCTTGGCAACTCCTCTCAATGAAAGTGCTTTTCCACAGTCTGTGCCTAGGGCTCCTTGAAGATTAAACAAACCATAGAGACAAAACTGAGAACTTTTTTATTTTGTCAAGTTTCAAAGAGCTACGATAAACCATGTTTTAATTAGAGTTCCAATTTCATCCATCTGTATAGGTGAGAACAGAGGGAAACCTAAATATAAAAACTGCTACTGTAGACGAACGCTTCAAACCAGAAGAACAAAATTTATTTAGCCCAGTGGGATTTGTGTACTGATCATTACCACCAAGTATCACCAAGTACTGATCATTACCACCAAGTATTTGTTGGTATTTCGGAAACTCGTTATTGCTTAGAATCTTGGCAACTTCTCTCAATGAAAGTGCTTTTCCACAGTCTGTGCCTAGGGCTACTTGAAGAGGAAACAAACCATAGAGACAAAACTGAGAACTCCTTTATCTTGTCAAGTTTCAAAGAGCTACTATAAACCATGTTTTATTTAGAGTTCCAAATTCATCTATCTATATAGGTGAGAACATAGGGAAACCTAAATATAAAAACTGCTACTGTAGACGAACGCTTCAAACTAGAAGATCAAAATGTGGTGAGCCCAGTGGGATTTGTGTACTGATCATTACCACCAAGTATCATCAAGATTGGGTGAAAAAATATTTGCTGGTATTTCGGAAACTCGTTATTTCTTAGAAGCTTGGCAACCCCTCTCAATGAAAGTGCTTTCCACAGTCTGTGCCTACGACTACTTGAAGAGGAAACAAACCATAGTGACAAAACTGAGAACTCCTTTATTTTATCGAGTTTCAAAGAGCTACGGCAAACCATGTTGGATTTAGAATTAGAAATTCATCTATCTATATATAAGAGAACAGAGGGAAACCTAACTATAAAAACTGCTACTGTACACGAACGCATCAACCTAGAAGAACAAAATTTGGTGAGCCAAGTGGTATTTGTGTACTGATCAGTACCTACAAGTATCATCAAGATTGGGTGAAAAAATATTTGCTGGTATTTTGGAAACTCGTTATTTCTTAGAAGCTTGGCAACTCCTCTCAATGAAAGTGCTTTTCCACAGTCTGTGCCTAGGGCTCCTTGAAGATTAAACAAACCATAGAGACAAAACTGAGAACTCCTTTATTTTTTCAAGTTTCAAGAGCTACTACAAACCATGTTGGATTTAGAGTTCCAAATTCATCTATCTATAAGAGAGAACAGAGGGAAACCTAACTATAAAACTGCCTCTGTACACGAACGCATCAACCTAGAAGAACAAAATTTGGTGAGCCAGGTGGTATTTGTGTACTGATCATTACCACCAAGTATCACCAAGTACTGATCATTACCACCAAGTATTTGCTGGTATTTCGGAAACTCGTTATTGCTTAGAAGTTTGGCAACTTCTCTCAATGAAAGTGCTTTTCCACAGTCTGTGCCTAGGGCTACTTGAGGAGGAAACAAACCATAGAGACAAAACTGAGAACTCCTTTATCTTGTCAAGTTTCAAAGAGCTACTATAAACCATGTTTTATTTAGAGTTCCAAATTCATCTATCTATATAGGTGAGAACATAGGGAAACCTAAATATAAAAACTGCTACTGTAGACGAACGCTTCAAACTAGAAGATCAAAATGTGGTGAGCCCAGTGGGATTTGTGTACTGATCATTACCACCAAGTATCATCAAGATTGGGTGAAAAAATATTTGCTGGTATTTTGGAAACTCGTTATTTCTTAGAAGCTTGGCAACCCATCTCAGTTAAAGTGCTTTCCACAGTCTGTGCCAAGGACTACTTGAAGAGGAAACAAACCATAGAGACAAAACTGAGAACTCCTTTATTTTGTCAAGTTTCAAAGAGCTACTACAAACCATGTTGGATTTAGAGTTCCAAATTCTTCTATCTATATAGGAGAGAACAGAGGGAAACCTAAATATAAAAACTGCTACTGTAGACGAACGCTTCAACCTAGAAGAACAAAATTTGGTGAGCCAAGTGGGATTTGTGTACTGATCATTAGCAACAAGTATCATCAAGATTGGGTAAAAAATATTTGCTGGTATTTCGGAAAATTGTTATTTCTTAGAAGCTTGGCGACCCCTCTCAATGAAAGTGCTTTTCCACAGTGTGTGCCTAGGGCTACTTGAAGAGGAAACAAACCATAGAGACAAAACTGAGAACTCCTTTATTTTGTCAAGTTTCAAAGGGGTACTAAAAAAAACAAGTTGGATTTAGAGTTCCAAATTCATCTATCTATATATGAGAGAACAGAGTGAAACCGAAATATAAAAACTGCTACTGTAGACGAAAGCTTCAACCTAGAAGAACAAAATTTGGTGAGCCAAGTGTGATTTGTGTAGTGATCATTACCACCAAGTATCATCAAGATTGGGTGAAAAAATATTTGCTGGTATTTCGGAAACTCGTTATTTCTTAGAGGCTTGGCAACCCCTCTCAATAAAAGTGCTTTTCCACAGTCTGTGCCTAGTGCTACTTGAAGAGGAAACAAACCATAGAGACAAAACTGAGAACTCCTTTATTTTGTCAAGTTTCAAAGAGCTACTATAAACCATGTTGGATTTAGAGTTCCAAATTCATCTATTTATATAGGAGAGAACAGAGGGAAACCTAAATATAAAAACTGCTACTGTACACGAACGCTTCAACCTAGAAGAACAAAATTTGGTGAGCCAAGTGGGATTTGTGTACTGATCATTACCACCAAGTATCATCAAGATTGGGTGAAAAAATATTTGCTGGTATTTCGGAAACTCGTTAGTTCTTAGAAGCTTGGCAACTAATCTCAATGACAGTGCTTTTCCACAGTCTGTGCCTAGGGCTCCTTGAAGATTAAACAAACCATAGAGACAAAACTGAGAACTCCTTTATTTTTTCAAGTTTCAAGAGCTACTACAAACCATGTTGGATTTAGAGTTCCAAATTCATCTATCTATAAGAGAGTAAGAATGAAACCTAAATATAAAAACTGCTACTGTAGACGAACTCTTCAACCTAGAAGAACAAAATTTGGTGAAGCAAGTGGGATTTGTGTACTGATCATTACCACCAAGTATCACCAAGTACTGATCATTACCACCAAGTATTTGCTGGTATTTCGGAAACTCGTTATTGCTTAGAAGCTTGGCAACTTCTCTCAATTAAAGTGCTTTTCCACAGTCTGTGCATAGGGCTACATGAAGAGGAAACAAACCATAGAAACAAAACTGAGAACTCCTTTATTTTGTCAAGTTTCAAAGAGCTACTACAAACCATGTTGGATTTAGATTTCCAAATTCATCTATCTATATAGGAGAGAACAGAGGAAAACCTAAATATAAAACTGCTACTGTAGACGAATGCTTCAACCTAGAAGAACAAAATTTGGTCAGCCAAGTGGGATTTGTGTACTGATCATTAGCAACAAGTATCATCAAGATTCGGTGAAAAACCTTTGCTGGTATTTCGGAAACTCGTTATTTCTTAGAAGTTTGGCAACCCCTCTCAATGAAAGTTCTTTTCCACAGTCTGTGCCTAGGGCTCCTTGAAGATTAAACAAACCATAGAGACAAAACTGAGAACTCCTTTATTTTGTCAAGTTTCAAAGAGCTACTATAAACCATGTTTTATTTAGAGTTCCAAATTCATCTATCTATATAGGTGAGAACAGAGGGAAACCTAAATATAAAAACTGCTACTGTAGACGAACGCTTCAAACTAGATGATCAAAATGTGGTGAGCCCAGTGGGATTTGTGTACTGATCATTACCACCAAGTATCATCAAGATTGGGTGAAAAAATATTTGCTGGTATTTCGGAAACTCGTTATTTCTTAGAAGCTTCGCAACCCCTCTCAATGAAAGTGCTTTTCCACAGTCTGTGCCTACGGCTACTTGAAGGGGAAACAAACCATAGAGACAAAACTGAGAACTCCATATTTTATCGAGTTTCAAAGAGCTACTACAAACCATGGTGGATTTAGAGTTCCAAATTCATGTATCTATATATGAGAGAACAGAGGGAAACCTAACTATAAAAACTGCTACTGTACACGAACGCTTCAACCTAGAAGAACAAAATTTGGTTAGCCAAGTGGTATTTGTGTACTGATAATTACCTACAAGTATCATCAAGATTGGGTGAAAAAATATTTGCTGGTATTTTGGAAACTCGTTATTTCTTAGAAGCTTGGCAACTCCTCTCAATGAAAGTGCTTTCCACAGTCTGGCCTATGGCTACTTGAAGAGGAAACAAACCGTAGAGACAAAACTGAGAACTCCTTTATTTTGTCAAGTTTCAAACAGCTACTACAAACCATGTTGGATTTAGAGTTCCAAATTCATCTATCTATATAGGAGAGAACAGAGGGAAACCTAACTATAAAAACTGCTACTGTAGACGAACGCTTCAACCTAGAAGAACAAAATTTGGTGAGCCAAGTGGGATTTGTGTACTGATCATTACCACCAAGTATCATCAAGATTGGGTAAAAAAAATTTCTGGTATTTCGGAAACTCGTTATTTCTTAGAAGCTTGGCAACCCCTCTCAATGAAAGTGTTTTTCCACAGTCTGTGCGTAGGGCTACTTGAAGAGGAAACAAACCATAGAGACAAAACTGAGAACTCCTTTATTTTGTCAAGTTTCAAAGAGCTACAACAAACCATGTTGGATTTAGAGTTCCAAATTCATCTATCTATATAGGAGAGAACAGAGGGAAACCTAAATATAAAAACTGCTACTGTAGACGAACGCTTCAACCTAGAAGAACAAAATTTGGTGAGCCAAGTGGGATTTGTGTACTGATCATAAGCAACAAGTATCATCAAGATTGGGTGAAAAAATATTTGCTGGTATTTCGGAAACTCGTTATTTCTTAGAAGCTTGGCAACCCCTCTCAATGAAAGTGCTTTTCCACAGTCTGTGCCTAGGGCTAATTGAAAAGGAAACAAACCATAGAGCCAAAACTGAGAACTCCTTCATTTTGTCAAGTTTCAAAGTGCTACTACAAAGCATGTTGGATTTAGAGTTCCAAATTCATCTATCAATATAGGAGAGAACAGATGGAAACTAAATATGAAAACTGCTACTGTAGACGAAAGCCTCAAACTAGAAGAACAAAATTTGGTGAGCCAAGTGGGATTTGTGTACTGATCATTACCGCCAAGTATCATCAAGTTTGGGTGAAAAAATATTTGCTGGTATTTCGGAAACTCGTTATTTCTTAGAAGCTTCTCAACCCATCTCAATGAAAGTACATTTCCACAGTCTGTGCCTAGGGCTACTGGAAGAGGACACAAACCATAGAGACAAAACTGAGAACTCCTTCATTTTGTCAAGTTTCAAAGAGCTACTACAAACCATGTTGGATTTAGAGTTCCAAAATCATCTATCTATATAGGAGAGAACAGAGGGAAACCTAAATATAAAAACTGATTCTGTAGACAAACGCTTCAACCTAGAAGAACAACATTTGGTGAGCCAAGTGGAATTTGTGTACTGATCATTAGCAACAAGTATCATCAAGATTTAGTGAAAAATTTTTTGCTGGTATTTCGGAAACTCCTTATTTCTTAGAAGCTTGGCAACCCCTCTCAATGAAAGTGCTTTTCAACAGTCTGTGACTAGGGCTTATTGAAGAGGAAACAAACCATAGAGACAAACTGAGAACTCCTTTATTTTGTCAAGTTTCAAAGAGCTACTACAAACCATGTTTGATTTAGAGTTCCAAATTCATCTATCTATATATGAGAGAACAGAGTGAAACCTAAATATAAAAACTGCTACTGTAGACGAACGCTTCAACCTAGAAGAACAAAATTTGGTGAGCCAAGTGGGATTTGTGTACTGATCATTACCACCAAGTATCATCAAGATTGGGTGAAAAAATATTTGCTGGTATTTCGGAAACTCGTAATTTCTTAGAATCATGGCAACCCCTCTCAATGAAAGTGCTTTTCCACAGTCTGTGCCTAGGGCTACTTGAAGAGGAAACAAACCATAGAGACAAAACTGAGAACTCCTTTATTTTATCAAGTTTCAAAGAGCTACTACAAACCATATTGGATTTAGAGTTCCAAATTCATCTATCTATATAGGAGAGAACAGAGGGAAACCTAACTATAAAAACTGCTATTGTAGACGAACGCTTCAACCTAGAAGAACAAAATTTGGTGAGCCAAGTGTGATTTGTGTACTGATCATTACCACCAAGTATCATCAAGATTTTGTGAAAAAATATTTGCTGGTATTTCGGAAACTCGTTATTTCTTAGAAGCTTGGCAACCCATCTCAGTGAATGTGCTTTCCACAGTCTGTGCCTAGGACTACTTGAAGAGGAAACAAACCATAGAGACAAAACTGAGAACTTTTTTATTTTATCAAGTTTCAAAGAGCTACTACAAACCATGTTGGATTTAGAGTTCCAAATTCATCTATCTATATAGGAGAGAACAGAGGGAAACTAAATATAAAAACTGCTACTGTAGATGAAAGCCTCAAACTAGAAGAACAAAATTTGGTGAGCCAAGTGGGATTTGTGTACTGATCGTTACCACCAAGTATCATCAAGTTTGGGTGAAGAAATATTTGCTGGTATTTCGGAAACTCGTTATTTCTTAGAAGCTTCTCAACCCATCACAATGAAAGTACATTTCCACAGTCTGGGCCTAGGGCTACTTGAAGAGGAAACAAACCATAGAGACAAAACTGAGAACTCCTTCATTTTGTAAAGTTTCAAAGAGCTACTACAAACCATGTTGGATTTAGAGTTCCAAAATCAATTATCTATATAGGAGAGAACAGAGGGAAACCTAAATATAAAAACTGCTACTGTAGACGAACGCTTCAACATAGAACAACAAAATTTGGAGAGCCATGTGGGATTTGTGTACTGATCATTACCACCAAGTATCATCAAGATTGGGTAAAAAATATTTGCTGGTATTTGGGAAAATCGTTATTTCTTAGAAGGTTGGCAACCCCTCTCAATGAAAGTGCTTTTCCTCAGTCTGTGCCTAGGGCTACTGGAAGAGGAAACAAACCATAGAGACAAAACAGAGAACTCCTTTATTTTTTCAAGTTTCAAAGAGCTATTACAAACCATGTTGGATTTAGAGTTCCAAATTCATCGATCTATGTAGGAGAGAACAGAGGGAAACCTAAATATAAAAACTGCTACTGTAGACGAACGCTTCAACCTAGAAGAACAAATTTGGTGAGCCAAGTGGGATTTGTGTACTGATCATAAGCAACAAGTATCATCAAGATTGGGTGAAAAAATATTTGCTGGTATTTCGTAAACTCGTTATTTCTTAGAAGTTTGGCAACCCCTCTCAATGAAAGTGCTTTTCCACAGTCTGTGCCTAGGGCTCCTTGAAGATTAAACAAACCACAGAGACAAAAGTGAGAACTCATTTATTTTGTCAAGTTTCAAAGAGCTACTACAAACCATGTTGGATTTAGAGTTCCAAATTCATCTATCTATATAGGAGAGAACAGAGGAAAACCTTAATATAAAACTGCTAATGTAGACGAACGCTTCAACCAAGAAGAACAAAATTTGGTCAGCCAAGTGGGATTTGTGTACTGATCATTAGCAACAAGTATCATCAAGATTGGGTGAAAAAACATTTGCTGGTATTTCGGAAACTCGTTATTTCTTAGAAGTTTGGCAACCCCTCTCAATGAAATTTCTTTTCCACAGTCTGTGCCTAGGGCTCCTTGAAGATTAAACAAACCATAGAGACAAAACTGAGAACTCCTTTATTTTGTCAAGTTTCAAAGAGCTACTATAAACAATGTTTTATTTAGAGTTCCAAATTCATCTATCTATATAGGTGAGAACAGAGGGAAACCTAAATATAAAAACTGCTACTGTAGACGATGCTTCAAACTAGAAGATCAAAATATGGTGAGCCCAGTGGGATTTGTGTACTGATCATTACCACCAAGTATCATCAAGATTGGGTGAAAAAATATTTGCTGGTATTTCGGAAACTCGTTAGTTCTTAGAAGCTTGGCAACTAATCTCAATGAAAGTGCTTTTCCACAGTCTGTGCCTACGGCTACTTGAAGAGGAAACAAACCATAGAGACAAAACTGAGAACTCCTTTATTTTATCGAGTTTCAAAGAGCTACTACAAATCATGTTGAATTTAGAGTTCCTAATTCATCTATCTATATATGACAGAACAGAGGGAAACCTAACTATAAAAACTGCTACTGTAAACGAACGCTTCAACCTAGAAGAAAAAAATTTGGTGAGCCAATTGTATTTGTGTACTGATCAGTACCTACAAGTATCATCAAGATTGTGTGAAAAAATATTTGCTGGTATTTTTGAAACTCGTTATTTCTTAGAAGCTTGGCAACTCCTCTCAATGAAAGTTCTTTTCCACAGTCTGTGCCTAGGGCTCCTTGAAGATTAAACAAACCATAGAGACAAAACTGAGAACTCCTTTATTTTTTCAAGTTTCAAGAGCTACTACAAACCATGTTGGATTTAGAGTTCCAAATTCATCTATCTATAATAGAGAACAGAGGGAAACCTAACTATAAAAACTGCTACTGTACACGAACGCATCAACCTAGAAGAACAAAATGTGGTGAGCCAAGTGGGATTGGTGTACTGATCATTACCTAAAAGTATCATCAAATTGGGTGAAAAAATATTTGCTGGTATTTTTGAAACTCGTTATTTCTTAGAAGCTTGGCAACTCCTCTCAATGAAAGTGCTTTCCACAGTCTGTGCCTATGGCTACTTGAAGAGGAAACAAACCATAGAGACAAAACTTAGAACTCCTTTATTTTGTCAAGTTTCAAACAGCTACTACAAACCATGTTAGATTTAGAGTTCCAAATTCATCTATCTATATAGGAGAGAAGAGAGGGAAACCTAAATATAAAAACTGCTACTGTAGACGAACGCTTCAACCTAGAAGAACAAATTTGGTGAGCCAAGTGGGATTTGTTTACTGATCATAAGCAACAAGTATCATCAAGATTGGGTGAAAAAATATTTGCTGGTATTTCAGAAAATCGTTATTTCTTAGAAGCTTGGCAACCCCTCTCAATGAAAGTGCTTTTCCACAGTCTGTCCCTAGGGCTAATTGAAAAGGAATCAAACCATTGAGACAAAACTGAGAACTTCTTTATTTTGTCACGTTTCATAGAGCTACTACAAACCATGTTGGATTTAGAGTTCCAAATTCATCTACCTATATATGAGAGAACAGAGTGAAACCAAATATAAAAACTGCTACTGTAGACAAACGCTTCAACCTAGAAGAACAAAATTTGGTGAGCCAAGTGTGATTTGTGTACTGATCATTACCTCCAAGTATCATCAAGATTGGGTGAAAAAATATTTGCTGGTATTTCAGAAACTCGTTATTTCTTAGAAGCTTGGCAACTCCTCTCAATGAAAGTGCTTTTCCACAGTCTGTGCCTACGGCTCCTTGAAGATTAAACAAACCATAGAGACAAAACTGAGAACTCTTTTATTTTTTCAAGTTTCAAGAGCTACTACAAACCATTTTGGATTTAGAGTTCCAAATTCATCTATCTATAAGAGAGAACAGAGGGAAACCTAAATATAAAAACTGCTACTGTAGACGAACTCTTCAACCTAGAAGAACAAAATTTGGTGAGCCAAGTGGGATTTGTGTACTGATCATTACCACCAAGTATCATCAAGTTTGGGTGAAAAAATATTTGCTGGTATTTCGGAAACTCATTATTGCTTAGAAGCTTGGCAACCCCTCTCAATGAAAGTGCTTTTCCACAGTCTGTGCCTAGGGCTACTTGAAGAGGAAACAAACCATAGAGACAAAACTGAGAACTTCTTTATTTGTCATGTTTCAAAGAGCTACTGCAAACCATGTTGGAATTAGATTTCCAAATTCATCTATCTATATAGGAGAGAACAGAGGAAAACCTAAATATAAAACTGCTACTGTAGAAGAACGCTTCAACCTAGAAGAACAAAATTTGGTCAGCCAAGTGCGATTTGTGTACTGATCATTAGCAACAAGTATCATCAAGATTGGGTGAAAAAACATTTGCTGGTATTTCAGAAACTCGTTATTTCTTAGAAGTTTGGCAACCAATCTCAATGAAAGTTCTTTTCCACAGTCTGTGCCTAGGGCTCCTTGAAGATTAAACAAACCATAGAGGCAAAACTGAGAACTCCTTCAATTTGTCAAGTTTCAAAGAGCTACTACAAATCATGTTGGACTTAGAGTTCCAAATTCATCCAGCTATATAGGAGAGAACAGAGTGAAACCTAAATATAAAAACTGCTACTGTAGACAAACGCTACAACCCAGAAGAACAAAATTTGGTGAGCCAAGTGGGATTTGTGTACTGATCATTACCACCAAGTATCATCAAGATTGGGTGAAGAAATATTTGCTGGTATTTTGGAAACTCGTTAGTTCTTAGAAGCTTGGCAACTAATCTCAATGACAGTGCTTTTCCACAGTCTGTGCCTAGGGCTCCTTGAATATTAAACAAACCATAGAGACAAAACTGAGAACTCCTTTATTTTTTCAAGTTTCAAGAGCTACTACAAACCATGTTGGATTTAGAGTTCCAAATTCATCTATCTATAAAAGAGAACAGAGGGAAACCTAACTATAAAACTGCCTCTGTACACGAACGCATCAACCTAGAAGAAAAAAATTTGGTGAGCCAAGTGGGATTTGTGTACTGATCATTACCACCAAGTATCACCACGTACTGATCATTACCACCAAGTATTTGCTGGTATTTCGGAAACTCGTTATTGCTTAGAAGCTTGGCAAATTCTCTCAATGAAAGTGCTTTTCCACAGTCTGTGCCTAGATCTACTTGAAGAGGAAACAAACCATAGAGACAAAACTGAGAACTCCTTTATCTTGTCAAGTTTCAAAGAGCTACTATAAACCATGTTTTATTTAGAGTTCCAAATTCATCTATCTATATAGGTGAGAACATAGGGAAACCTAAATATAAAAACTGCTACTGTAGACGAACGCTTCAAACTAGAAGATCAAAATGTGGTGAGCCCAGTGGGATTTGTGTACTGATCATTACCACCAAGTATCATCAAGATTGGGTGAAAAAATATTTGCTGGTATTTCGGAAACTCGTTATTTCTTAGAAGCTTGGCAACCCCTCTCAATGAAAGTGCTTTTCCACAGTCTGTGCCTACGGCTACTTGAAGAGGAAACAAACCATAGAGACAAAACTGAGAACTCCTTTATTTTATCGAGTTTCAAAGAGCTACTACAAACCATGTTGGATTTAGAGTTCCAAATTCATCTATCTATATATGAGAGAAAAGAGTGAAACCTAAATATAAAAACTGCTACTGTAGAAAAACGCTTCAACCTAGAAGAACAAAATTTGGTGAGCCAAGTGGGATTTGTGTTCTGATCATTACCACCAAGTATCATCAAGATTGGGTGAAAAAATATTTGCTGGTATTTCGGAAACTAGTTAGTTCTTAGAAGTTTGGCAACTAATCTCAATGACAGTGCTTTTCCACAGTCTGTGCCTAGGGCTCCTTGAAGATTAAACAAACCATAGAGACAAAACTGAGAACTCCTTTATTTTTTAAAGTTTCAAGAGCTACTACAAACCATGTTGGATTTAGAGTTCCAAATTCATCTATCTATATAGGTGAGAATATAGGGAAACCTAAATATAAAAACTGCTACTGTAGACGAACGCTTCAAACTAGAAGATCAAAATGTGGTGAGCCCAGTGGGATTTGTGTACTGATCATTACCACCAAGTATCATCAAGATTGGGTGAAAAAATATTTGCTGGTATTTCGGAAACTCGTTATTTCTTAGAAGCTTGGCAACCCCTCTCAATGAAAGTGCTTTTCCACAGTCTGTGCCTACGGCTACTTGAAGAGGAAACAAACCATAGAGACAAAACTGAGAACTCCTTTATTTTATCGAGTTTCAAAGAGCTACTACAAACCATGGTGGATTTAGAGTTCCAAATTCATGTATCTATATATGAGAGAACAGAGGGAAACCTAACTATAAAAAGTTCTACTGTACACGAACGCTTCAACCTAGAAGAACAAAATTTGGTGAGCCAAGTGGTATTTGTGTACTGATCATTACCTACAAGTATCATCAAGATTGGGTGTAAAAATATTTGCTGGTATTTTGGAAACTCGTTATTTCTTAGAAGCTTGGCAACTCCTCTCAATGAAAGTGCTTTCCACAGTCTGTGCCAATGGCTACTTGAAGAGGAAACAAACCATAGAGACAAAACTGAGAACTCCTTTATTTTGTCAAGTTTCAAACAGCTACTACAAACCATGTTGGATTTAGAGTTCCAGATTCATCGATCTATATAGGAGAGAAGAGAGGGAAACCTAAATATAAAAACTGCTACTGTAGACGAACGCTTCAACCTAGAAGAACAAATTTGGTGAGCCAAGTGGGATTTGTGTACTGATCATAAGCAACAAGTATCATCAAGATTGGGTGAAAAAATATTTGCAGGTATTTCGGAAACTCGTTAATTCTTAGAAGCTTGGCAATCCCTCTCAATGAAAGTGCTTTTCCACAGTCTGTGCCTAGGGCTAATTGAAAAGGAAACAAACCATAGAGACAAAACTGAGAACTCCTTTATTTTGTCAAGATTCATGGAGCTACTACAAACCATGTTGGATTTAGAGTTCCAAATTCATCTATTTATATAGGAGGAACACAGGGACACCTAAATATAAAAACTGCTACTGTAGATGAACGCTTCAACCTAGAAGAACAAAATTTGGTGAGCCAAGTGGGATTTGTGTACTAATCATTACCACCAACTATCATCAAGTTTGGGTGAAAAAATATTTGCTGATATTTTGGAAACTCGTTATTTCTTAGAATCTTGGCATTCCATCTCAATGAAAGTGCTTTCCACAGTCTGTGCCTAGGGCTACTTGAAGAGGAAACTAATCTTAGAGACAAAACTGAGAACTCCTTTATTTTGTCAAGTTTCAAATAGCTACTACAAACCATGTTGGATTTAGAGTTTCAAATTCATCTATTTATATAGGAGGAACACAGGGACACCTAAATATAAAAACTGCTACTGTAGATGAACGCTTCAACCTAGAAGAACAAAATTTGGTGAGCCAAGTGGGATTTGTGTACTGATCATTACCACCATGTATCATCAAGATTGGGTGAAAATATATTTGCTGGTATTTTGGAAACTCGTTATTTCTTAGAAGCTTCTCAACCCATCTCAATGAAAGTGCTTTCCACAGTCTGTGCCTAGGGCTACTTGAAGAGGAAACAAACCATAGAGACAAAACTGAGAACTCCTTTATTTTGTCAAGTTTCAAAGAGCTACTACAAACCATGTTGGATTTAGAGTTCCAAATTCTTCTATCTATATAGGAGAGAACAGAGGGAAACCTAAATATAAAAACTGCTACTGTAGACGAACGCTTCAATCTAGAAGAACAAAATTTGGTGAGCCAAGTGGGATTTGTGTAGTGATCATTAGCAACAAGTATCATCAAGATTGGGTAAAAAATATTTGCTGGTATTTCGGAAAATTGTTATTTCTTAGAAGCTTGGCAACCCCTCTCAATGAAAGTGCTTTTCCACAGTGTGTGCCTAGGGCTACTTGAAGAGGAAACAAACCATAGAGACAAAACTGAGAACTCCTTTATTTTGTCAAGTTTCAAAGGGGTACTAAAAAAACAAGTTGAATTTAGAGTTCAAAATTCATCTATCTATATATGAGAGAAGAGAGTGAAACTTAAATATAAAAACTGCTACTGTAGACGAAAGCTTCAACCTAGAAGAACAAAATTTGGTGAGCCAAGTGTGATTTGTGTACTGATCATTACCACCAAGTATCATCAAGATTGGGTGAAAAAATATTTGCTGGTATTTCGGAAACTCGTTATTTCTTAGAGGCTTGGCAACCCCTCTCAATGAAAGTGCTTTTCCACAGTCTGTGCATAGTGCTACTTGAAGAGGAAACAAACCATAGAGACAAAACTGAGAACTCCTTTATTTTGTCAAGTTTCATAGAGCTACTACAAACCATGTTGGATTTAGAGTTCCAAATGCATCTATTTATATAGGAGAGAACAGAGGGAAACCTAAATATAAAAACTGCTACTGTACACGAACGCTTCAACCTAGAAGAACAAAATTTGGTGAGACAAGTGGGATTTGTGTACTGATCATTACCACCAAGTATCATCAAGATTGGGTGAAAAAATATTTGCTGGTATTTCGGAAACTCGTTAGTTCTTAGAAGCTTGGCAACTAATCTCAATGACAGTGCTTTTCCACAGTCTGTGCCTAGGGCTCCTTGAAGATTAAACAAACCATAGAGACAAAACTGAGAACTCCTTATTTTTTCAAGTTTCAAGAGCTACTACAAACCATGTTGGATTTAGAGTTCCAAATTCATCTATCTATAAGAGAGTAAGAATGAAACCTAAATATAAAAACTGCTACTGTAGACGAACTCTTCAACCTAGAAGAACAAAATTTGGTGAAGCAAGTGGGATTTGTGTACTGATCATTACCACCAAGTATCACCAAGTACTGATCATTACCACCAAGTATTTGCTGGTATTTAGGAAACTCGTTATTGCTTAGAAGCTTGGCAACTTCTCTCAATGAAAGTGCTTTTCCACAGTCTGTGCCTAGGGCTACTTGAAGAGGAAACAAACCATAGAAACAAAACTGAGAACTCATTTATTTTGTCAAGTTTCAAAGAGCTACTACAAACCATGTTGGATATAGATTTCCAAATTCATCTATCTATATAGGAGAGAACAGAGGAAAACCTAAATATAAAACTGCTACTGTAGATGAACGCTTCAACCTAGAAGAACAAAATTTGGTCAGCCAAGTGGGATTTGTGTACTGAACATTAGCAACAAGTATCATCAAGATTCGGTGAAAAAACATTTGTTGGTATTTAGGAAACTCGTTATTTCTTAGAAGTTTGGCAACCCCTCTCAATGAAAGTTCTTTTCCACAGTCTGTGCCTAGGGCTCGTTGAAGATTAAACAAACCATAGAGACAAAACTGAGAACTCCTTTATTTGGTCAAGTTTCAAAGAGCTACTATAAACCATGTTTTATTTAGAGTTCCAAATTCATCTATCTATATAGGTGAGAACAGAGGGAAACCAAAATATAAAAACTGCTACTGTAGACGAACGCTTCAAACTAGAAGATCAAAATGTGGTGAGCCCAGTGGGATTTGTGTACTGATCATTACCACCAAGTATCATCAAGATTGTGTGAAAATATATTTGCTGGTATTTCGGAAACTCGTTATTTCTTAGAAGCTTGGCAACCCCTCTCAATGAAAGTGCTTTTCCACAGTCTGTGCCTACGGCTACTTGAAGAGGAAACAAACCATAGAGAGAAAACTGAGAACTCCTTTATTTTATCGAGTTTCAAAGAGCTACTGCAAACCATGTTGGATTTAGAGTTCCAAATTCATCTATCTATATATGAGAGAACAGAGGGAAACCTAACTATAAAAACTGCTACTGTACACGAACGCATCAACCTAGAGGAACAAAATTTGGTGAGCCAAGTGGTATTTGTGTACTGATCAACACCTACAAGTATCATCAAGATTGGGTGAAAAAATATTTGCTGGTATTTTGGAAACTCGTTATTTCTTAGAAGCTTGGCAACTCCTCTCAATGAAAGTGCTTTTCCACAGTCTGTGCCTAGGGCTCCTTGAAGATTAAACAAACCATAGAGACAAAACTGAGAACTTTTTTATTTTGTCAAGTTTCAAAGAGCTACGATAAACCATGTTTTAATTAGAGTTCCAATTTCATCCATCTGTATAGGTGAGAACAGAGGGAAACCTAAATATAAAAACTGCTACTGTAGACTAACGCTTCAAACCAGAAGAACAAAATTTGGTTAGCCCAGTGGGATTTGTGTACTGATCATTACCACCAAGTATCACCAAGTACTGATCATTACCACCAAGTATTTGTTGGTATTTCGGAAACTCGTTATTGCTTAGAATCTTGGCAACTTCTCTCAATGAAAGTGCTTTTCCACAGTCTGTGCCTAGGGCTACTTGAAGAGGAAACAAACCATAGAGACAAAACTGAGAACTCCTTTATCTTGTCAAGTTTCAAAGAGCTACTATAAACCATGTTTTATTTAGAGTTCCAAATTCATCTATCTATATAGGTGAGAACATAGGGAAACCTAAATATAAAAACTGCTACTGTAGACGAACGCTTCAAACTAGAAGATCAAAATGTGGTGAGCCCAGTGGGATTTGTGTACTGATCATTACCACCAAGTATCATCAAGATTGGGTGAAAAAATATTTGCTGGTATTTCGGAAACTCGTTATTTCTTAGAAGCTTGGCAACCCCTCTCAATGAAAGTGCTTTCCACAGTCTGTGCCTACGACTACTTGAAGAGGAAACAAACCATAGTGACAAAACTGAGAACTCCTTTATTTTATCGAGTTTCAAAGAGCTACGGCAAACCATGTTGGATTTAGAATTAGAAATTCATCTATCTATATATAAGAGAACAGAGGGAAACCTAACTATAAAAACTGCTACTGTACACGAACGCATCAACCTAGAAGAACAAAATTTGGTGAGCCAAGTGGTATTTGTGTACTGATCAGTACCTACAAGTATCATCAAGATTGGGTGAAAAAATATTTGCTGGTATTTTGGAAACTCGTTATTTCTTAGAAGCTTGGCAACTCCTCTCAATGAAAGTGCTTTTCCACAGTCTGTGCCTAGGGCTCCTTGAAGATTAAACAAACCATAGAGACAAAACTGAGAACTCCTTTATTTTTTCAAGTTTCAAGAGCTACTACAAACCATGTTGGATTTAGAGTTCCAAATTCATCTATCTATAAGAGAGAACAGAGGGAAACCTAACTATAAAACTGCCTCTGTACACGAACGCATCAACCTAGAAGAACAAAATTTGGTGAGCCAGGTGGTATTTGTGTACTGATCATTACCACCAAGTATCACCAAGTACTGATCATTACCACCAAGTATTTGCTGGTATTTCGGAAACTCGTATTGCTTAGAAGTTTGGCAACTTCTCTCAATGAAAGTGCTTTTCCACAGTCTGTGCCTAGGGCTACTTGAGGAGGAAACAAACCATAGAGACAAAACTGAGAACTCCTTTATCTTGTCAAGTTTCAAAGAGCTACTATAAACCATGTTTTATTTAGAGTTCCAAATTCATCTATCTATATAGGTGAGAACATAGGGAAACCTAAATATAAAAACTGCTACTGTAGACGAACGCTTCAAACTAGAAGATCAAAATGTGGTGAGCCCAGTGGGATTTGTGTACTGATCATTACCACCAAGTATCATCAAGATTGGGTGAAAAAATATTTGCTGGTATTTTGGAAACTCGTTATTTCTTAGAAGCTTGGCAACCCATCTCAGTGAAAGTGCTTTCCACAGTCTGTGCCAAGGACTACTTGAAGAGGAAACAAACCATAGAGACAAAACTGAGAACTTTTTTATTTTATCAAGTTTCAAAGAGCTACTACAAACCATGTTGTATTTAGAGTTCCAAATTCATCTATTTATATAGGAGAGAACACAGGGAAACCTAAATATAAAAACTGCTACTGTAGATGAACGCTTCAACCTAGAAGAACAAAATTTGGTGAGCCAAGTGGGATTTGTGTACTGATCATTACCATCAAGTATCATCAAGATTGGGTGAAAATATATTTGCTGGTATTTTGGAAACTCGTTATTTCTTAGAAGCTTTGCAAACCATCTCAATGAAAGTGCTTTCCACAGTCTGTGCCTAGGGCTACTTGAAGAGGAAACAAACCATAGAGACAAAACTGAGAACTCCTTTATTTTGTCAAGTTTCAAAGAGCTACTACAAACCATGTTGGATTTAGAGTTCCAAATTCTTCTATCTATATAGGAGAGAACAGAGGGAAACCTAAATATAAAAACTGCTACTGTAGACGAACGCTTCAACCTAGAAGAACAAAATTTGGTGAGCCAAGTGGGATTTGTGTACTGATCATTAGCAACAAGTATCATCAAGATTGGGTAAAAAATATTTGCTGGTATTTCGGAAAATTGTTATTTCTTAGAAGCTTGGCGACCCCTCTCAATGAAAGTGCTTTTCCACAGTGTGTGCCTAGGGCTACTTGAAGAGGAAACAAACCATAGAGACAAAACTGAGAACTCCTTTATTTTGTCAAGTTTCAAAGGGGTACTAAAAAAAACAAGTTGGATTTAGAGTTCCAAATTCATCTATCTATATATGAGAGAACAGAGTGAAACCGAAATATAAAAACTGCTACTGTAGACGAAAGCTTCAACCTAGAAGAACAAAATTTGGTGAGCCATGTGTGATTTGTGTAGTGATCATTACCACCAAGTATCATCAAGATTGGGTGAAAAAATATTTGCTGGTATTTTGGAAACTCGTTATTTCTTAGAGGCTTGGCAACCCCTCTCAATAAAAGTGCTTTTCCACAGTCTGTGCCTAGTGCTACTTGAAGAGGAAACAAACCATAGAGACAAAACTGAGAACTCCTTTATTTTGTCAAGTTTCAAAGAGCTACTATAAACCATGTTGGATTTAGAGTTCCAAATTCATCTATTTATATAGGAGAGAACAGAGGGAAACCTAACTATAAAAACTGCTACTGTACACGAACGCATCAACCTAGAGGAACAAAATTTGGTGAGCCAAGTGGTATTTGTGTACTGATCAACACCTACAAGTATCATCAAGATTGGGTGAAAAAATATTTGCTGGTATTTTGGAAACTCGTTATTTCTTAGAAGCTTGGCAACTCCTCTCAATGAAAGTGCTTTTCCACAGTCTGTGCCTAGGGCTCCTTGAAGATTAAACAAACCATAGAGACAAAACTGAGAACTTTTTTATTTTGTCAAGTTTCAAAGAGCTACGATAAACCATGTTTTAATTAGAGTTCCAATTTCATCCATCTGTATAGGTGAGAACAGAGGGAAACCTAAATATAAAAACTGCTACTGTAGACGAACGCTTCAAACCAGAAGAACAAAATTTGGTTAGCCCAGTGGGATTTGTGTACTGATCATTACCACCAAGTATCACCAAGTACTGATCATTACCACCAAGTATTTGTTGGTATTTCGGAAACTCGTTATTGCTTAGAATCTTGGCAACTTCTCTCAATGAAAGTGCTTTTCCACAGTCTGTGCCTAGGGCTACTTGAAGAGGAAACAAACCATAGAGACAAAACTGAGAACTCCTTTATCTTGTCAAGTTTCAAAGAGCTACTATAAACCATGTTTTATTTAGAGTTCCAAATTCATCTATCTATATAGGTGAGAACATAGGGAAACCTAAATATAAAAACTGCTACTGTAGACGAACGCTTCAAACTAGAAGATCAAAATGTGGTGAGCCCAGTGGGATTTGTGTACTGATCATTACCACCAAGTATCATCAAGATTGGGTGAAAAAATATTTGCTGGTATTTCGGAAACTCGTTATTTCTTAGAAGCTTGGCAACCCCTCTCAATGAAAGTGCTTTCCACAGTCTGTGCCTACGACTACTTGAAGAGGAAACAAACCATAGTGACAAAACTGAGAACTCCTTTATTTTATCGAGTTTCAAAGAGCTACGGCAAACCATGTTGGATTTAGAATTAGAAATTCATCTATCTATATATAAGAGAACAGAGGGAAACCTAACTATAAAAACTGCTACTGTACACGAACGCATCAACCTAGAAGAACAAAATTTGGTGAGCCAAGTGGTATTTGTGTACTGATCAGTACCTACAAGTATCATCAAGATTGGGTGAAAAAATATTTGCTGGTATTTTGGAAACTCGTTATTTCTTAGAAGCTTGGCAACTCCTCTCAATGAAAGTGCTTTTCCACAGTCTGTGCCTAGGGCTCCTTGAAGATTAAACAAACCATAGAGACAAAACTGAGAACTCCTTTATTTTTTCAAGTTTCAAGATACTACAAACCATGTTGGATTTAGAGTTCCAAATTCATCTATCTATAAGAGAGTAAGAATGAAACCTAAATATAAAAACTGCTACTGTAGACGAACTCTTCAACCTAGAAGAACAAAATTTGGTGAAGCAAGTGGGATTTGTGTACTGATCATTACCACCAAGTATCACCAAGTACTGATCATTACCACCAAGTATTTGCTGGTATTTCGGAAACTCGTTATTGCTTAGAAGCTTGGCAACTTCTCTCAATTAAAGTGCTTTTCCACAGTCTGTGCATAGGGCTACATGAAGAGGAAACAAACCATAGAAACAAAACTGAGAACTCCTTTATTTTGTCAAGTTTCAAAGAGCTACTACAAACCATGTTGGATTTAGATTTCCAAATTCATCTATCTATATAGGAGAGAACAGAGGAAAACCTAAATATAAAACTGCTACTGTAGACGAACGCTTCAACCTAGAAGAACAAAATTTGGTCAGCCAAGTGGGATTTGTGTACTGATCATTAGCAACAAGTATCATCAAGATTCGGTGAAAAACCTTTGCTGGTATTTCGGAAACTCGTTATTTCTTAGAAGTTTGGCAACCCCTCTCAATGAAAGTTCTTTTCCACAGTCTGTGCCTAGGGCTCCTTGAAGATTAAACAAACCATAGAGACAAAACTGAGAACTCCTTTATTTTGTCAAGTTTCAAAGAGCTACTATAAACCATGTTTTATTTAGAGTTCCAAATTCATCTATCTATATAGGTGAGAACAGAGGGAAACCTAAATATAAAAACTGCTACTGTAGACGAACGCTTCAAACTAGATGATCAAAATGTGGTGAGCCCAGTGGGATTTGTGTACTGATCATTACCACCAAGTATCATCAAGATTGGGTGAAAAAATATTTGCTGGTATTTCGGAAACTCGTTATTTCTTAGAAGCTTCGCAACCCCTCTCAATGAAAGTGCTTTTCCACAGTCTGTGCCTACGGCTACTTGAAGGGGAAACAAACCATAGAGACAAAACTGAGAACTCCATATTTTAACGAGTTTCAAAGAGCTACTACAAACCATGGTGGATTTAGAGTTCCAAATTCATGTATCTATATATGAGAGAACAGAGGGAAACCTAACTATAAAAACTGCTACTGTACACGAACGCTTCAACCTAGAAGAACAAAATTTGGTTAGCCAAGTGGGATTTGTGTACTGATCATTACCACCATGTATCATCAAGATTGGGTGAAAATATATTTGCTGGTATTTTGGAAACTCGTTATTTCTTAGAAGCTTCTCAACCCATCTCAATGAAAGTGCTTTCCACAGTCTGTGCCTAGGGCTACTTGAAGAGGAAACAAACCATAGAGACAAAACTGAGAACTCCTTTATTTTGTCAAGTTTCAAAGAGCTACTACAAACCATGTTGGATTTAGAGTTCCAAATTCTTCTATCTATATAGGAGAGAACAGAGGGAAACCTAAATATAAAAACTGCTACTGTAGACGAACGCTTCAATCTAGAAGAACAAAATTTGGTGAGCCAAGTGGGATTTGTGTAGTGATCATTAGCAACAAGTATCATCAAGATTGGGTAAAAAATATTTGCTGGTATTTCGGAAAATTGTTATTTCTTAGAAGCTTGGCAACCCCTCTCAATGAAAGTGCTTTTCCACAGTGTGTGCCTAGGGCTACTTGAAGAGGAAACAAACCATAGAGACAAAACTGAGAACTCCTTTATTTTGTCAAGTTTCAAAGGGGTACTAAAAAAACAAGTTGGATTTAGAGTTCAAAATTCATCTATCTATATATGAGAGAAGAGAGTGAAACTTAAATATAAAAACTGCTACTGTAGACGAAAGCTTCAACCTAGAAGAACAAAATTTGGTGAGCCAAGTGTGATTTGTGTACTGATCATTACCACCAAGTATCATCAAGATTGGGTGAAAAAATATTTGCTGGTATTTCGGAAACTCGTTATTTCTTAGAGGCTTGGCAACCCCTCTCAATGAAAGTGCTTTTCCACAGTCTGTGCATAGTGCTACTTGAAGAGGAAACAAACCATAGAGACAAAACTGAGAACTCCTTTATTTTGTCAAGTTTCATAGAGCTACTACAAACCATGTTGGATTTAGAGTTCCAAATGCATCTATTTATATAGGAGAGAACAGAGGGAAACCTAAATATAAAAACTGCTACTGTACACGAACGCTTCAACCTAGAAGAACAAAATTTGGTGAGCCAAGTGGGATTTGTGTACTGATCATTACCACCAAGTATCATCAAGATTGGGTTAAAAAATATTTGCTGGTATTTCGGAAACTCGTTAGTTCTTAGAAGCTTGGCAACTAATCTCAATGACAGTGCTTTTCCACAGTCTGTGCCTAGGGCTCCTTGAAGATTAAACAAACCATAGAGACAAAACTGAGAACTCCTTATTTTTTCAAGTTTCAAGAGCTACTACAAACCATGTTGGATTTAGAGTTCCAAATTCATCTATCTATAAGAGAGTAAGAATGAAACCTAAATATAAAAACTGCTACTGTAGACGAACTCTTCAACCTAGAAGAACAAAATTTGGTGAAGCAAGTGGGATTTGTGTACTGATCATTACCACCAAGTATCACCAAGTACTGATCATTACCACCAAGTATTTGCTGGTATTTAGGAAACTCGTTATTGCTTAGAAGCTTGGCAACTTCTCTCAATGAAAGTGCTTTTCCACAGTCTGTGCCTAGGGCTACTTGAAGAGGAAACAAACCATAGAAACAAAACTGAGAACTCATTTATTTTGTCAAGTTTCAAAGAGCTACTACAAACCATGTTGGATATAGATTTCCAAATTCATCTATCTATATAGGAGAGAACAGAGGAAAACCTAAATATAAAACTGCTACTGTAGACGAACGCTTCAACCTAGAAGAACAAAATTTGGTCAGCCATGTGGGATTTGTGTACTGAACATTAGCAACAAGTATCATCAAGATTCGGTGAAAAAACATTTGTTGGTATTTAGGAAACTCGTTATTTCTTAGAAGTTTGGCAACCCCTCTCAATGAAAGTTCTTTTCCACAGTCTGTGCCTAGGGCTCGTTGAAGATTAAACAAACCATAGAGACAAAACTGAGAACTCCTTTATTTGGTCAAGTTTCAAAGAGCTACTATAAACCATGTTTTATTTAGAGTTCCAAATTCATCTATCTATATAGGTGAGAACAGAGGGAAACCAAAATATAAAAACTGCTACTGTAGACGAACGCTTCAAACTAGAAGATCAAAATGTGGTGAGCCCAGTGGGATTTGTGTACTGATCATTACCACCAAGTATCATCAAGATTGTGTGAAAATATATTTGCTGGTATTTCGGAAACTCGTTATTTCTTAGAAGCTTGGCAACCCCTCTCAATGAAAGTGCTTTTCCACAGTCTGTGCCTACGGCTACTTGAAGAGGAAACAAACCATAGAGAGAAAACTGAGAACTCCTTTATTTTATCCAGTTTCAAAGAGCTACTGCAAACCATGTTGGATTTAGAGTTCCAAATTCATCTATCTATATATGAGAGAACAGAGGGAAACCTAACTATAAAAACTGCTACTGTACACGAACGCATCAACCTAGAGGAACAAAATTTGGTGAGCCAAGTGGTATTTGTGTACTGATCAACACCTACAAGTATCATCAAGATTGGGTGAAAAAATATTTGCTGGTATTTTGGAAACTCGTTATTTCTTAGAAGCTTGGCAACTCCTCTCAATGAAAGTGCTTTTCCACAGTCTGTGCCTAGGGCTCCTTGAAGATTAAACAAACCATAGAGACAAAACTGAGAACTTTTTTATTTTGTCAAGTTTCAAAGAGCTACGATAAACCATGTTTTAATTAGAGTTCCAATTTCATCCATCTGTATAGGTGAGAACAGAGGGAAACCTAAATATAAAAACTGCTACTGTAGACGAACGCATCAAACCAGAAGAACAAAATTTGGTTAGCCCAGTGGGATTTGTGTACTGATCATTACCACCACGTATCACCAAGTACTGATCATTACCACCAAGTATTTGTTGGTATTTCGGAAACTCGTTATTGCTTAGAATCTTGGCAACTTCTCTCAATGAAAGTGCTTTTCCACAGTCTGTGCCTAGGGCTACTTTAAGAGGAAACAAACCATAGAGACAAAACTGAGAACTCCTTTATCTTGTCAAGTTTCAAAGAGCTACTATAAACCATGTTTTATTTAGAGTTCCAAATTCATCTATCTATATAGGTGAGAACATAGGGAAACCTAAATATAAAAACTGCTACTGTAGACGAACGCTTCAAACTAGAAGATCAAAATGTGGTGAGCCCAGTGGGATTTGTGTACTGATCATTACCACCAAGTATCATCAAGATTGGGTGAAAAAATATTTGCTGGTATTTCGGAAACTCGTTATTTCTTAGAAGCTTGGCAACCCCTCTCAATGAAAGTGCTTTCCACAGTCTGTGCCTACGACTACTTGAAGAGGAAACAAACCATAGTGACAAAACTGAGAACTCCTTTATTTTATCGAGTTTCAAAGAGCTACGGCAAACCATGTTGGATTTAGAATTAGAAATTCATCTATCTATATATAAGAGAACAGAGGGAAACCTAACTATAAAAACTGCTACTGTACACGAACGCATCAACCTAGAAGAACAAAATTTGGTGAGCCAAGTGGTATTTGTGTACTGATCAGTACCTACAAGTATCATCAAGATTGGGTGAAAAAATATTTGCTGGTATTTTGGAAACTCGTTATTTCTTAGAAGCTTGGCAACTCCTCTCAATGAAAGTGCTTTTCCACAGTCTGTGCCTAGGGCTCCTTGAAGATTAAACAAACCATAGAGACAAAACTGAGAACTCCTTTATTTTTTCAAGTTTCAAGAGCTACTACAAACCATGTTGGATTTAGAGTTCCAAATTCATCTATCTATAAGAGAGAACAGAGGGAAACCTAACTATAAAACTGCCTCTGTACACGAACGCATCAACCTAGAAGAACAAAATTTGGTGAGCCAGGTGGTATTTGTGTACTGATCATTACCACCAAGTATCACCAAGTACTGATCATTACCACCAAGTATTTGCTGGTATTTCGGAAACTCGTTATTGCTTAGAAGTTTGGCAACTTCTCTCAATGAAAGTGCTTTTCCACAGTCTGTGCCTAGGGCTACTTGAGGAGGAAACAAACCATAGAGACAAAACTGAGAACTCCTTTATCTTGTCAAGTTTCAAAGAGCTACTATAAACCATGTTTTATTTAGAGTTCCAAATTCATCTATCTATATAGGTGAGAACATAGGGAAACCTAAATATAAAAACTGCTACTGTAGACGAACGCTTCAAACTAGAAGATCAAAATGTGGTGAGCCCAGTGGGATTTGTGTACTGATCATTACCACCAAGTATCATCAAGATTGGGTGAAAAAATATTTGCTGGTATTTTGGAAACTCGTTATTTCTTAGAAGCTTGGCAACCCATCTCAGTGAAAGTGCTTTCCACAGTCTGTGCCAAGGACTACTTGAAGAGGAAACAAACCATAGAGACAAAACTGAGAACTTTTTTATTTTATCAAGTTTCAAAGAGCTACTACAAACCATGTTGTATTTAGAGTTCCAAATTCATCTATTTATATAGGAGAGAACACAGGGAAACCTAAATATAAAAACTGCTACTGTAGATGAACGCTTCAACCTAGAAGAACAAAATTTGGTGAGCCAAGTGGGATTTGTGTACTGATCATTACCATCAAGTATCATCAAGATTGGGTGAAAATATATTTGCTGGTATTTTGGAAACTCGTTATTTCTTAGAAGCTTTGCAACCCATCTCAATGAAAGTGCTTTCCACAGTCTGTGCCTAGGGCTACTTGAAGAGGAAACAAACCATAGAGACAAAACTGAGAACTCCTTTATTTTGTCAAGTTTCAAAGAGCTACTACAAACCATGTTGGATTTAGAGTTCCAAATTCTTCTATCTATATAGGAGAGAACAGAGGGAAACCTAAATATAAAAACTGCTACTGTAGACGAACGCTTCAACCTAGAAGAACAAAATTTGGTGAGCCAAGTGGGATTTGTGTACTGATCATTAGCAACAAGTATCATCAAGATTGGGTAAAAAATATTTGCTGGTATTTCGGAAAATTGTTATTTCTTAGAAGCTTGGCGACCCCTCTCAATGAAAGTGCTTTTCCACAGTGTGTGCCTAGGGCTACTTGAAGAGGAAACAAACCATAGAGACAAAACTGAGAACTCCTTTATTTTGTCAAGTTTCAAAGGGGTACTAAAAAAAACAAGTTGGATTTAGAGTTCCAAATTCATCTATCTATATATGAGAGAACAGAGTGAAACCGAAATATAAAAACTGCTACTGTAGACGAAAGCTTCAACCTAGAAGAACAAAATTTGGTGAGCCAAGTGTGATTTGTGTAGTGATCATTACCACCAAGTATCATCAAGATTGGGTGAAAAAATATTTGCTGGTATTTCGGAAACTCGTTATTTCTTAGAGGCTTGGCAACCCCTCTCAATAAAAGTGCTTTTCCACAGTCTGTGCCTAGTGCTACTTGAAGAGGAAACAAACCATAGAGACAAAACTGAGAACTCCTTTATTTTGTCAAGTTTCAAAGAGCTACTATAAACCATGTTGGATTTAGAGTTCCAAATTCATCTATTTATATAGGAGAGAACAGAGGGAAACCTAAATATAAAAACTGCTACTGTACACGAACGCTTCAACCTAGAAGAACAAAATTTGGTGAGCCAAGTGGGATTTGTGTACTGATCATTACCACCAAGTATCATCAAGATTGGGTGAAAAAATATTTGCTGGTATTTCGGAAACTCGTTAGTTCTTAGAAGCTTGGCAACTAATCTCAATGACAGTGCTTTTCCACAGTCTGTGCCTAGGGCTCCTTGAAGATTAAACAAACCATAGAGACAAAACTGAGAACTCCTTTATTTTTTCAAGTTTCAAGAGCTACTACAAACCATGTTGGATTTAGAGTTCCAAATTCATCTATCTATAAGAGAGTAAGAATGAAACCTAATTATAAAAACTGCTACTGTAGACGAACTCTTCAACCTAGAAGAACAAAATTTGGTGAAGCAAGTGGGATTTGTGTACTGATCATTACCACCAAGTATCACCAAGTACTGATCATTACCACCAAGTATTTGCTGGTATTTCGGAAACTCGTTATTGCTTAGAAGCTTGGCAACTTCTCTCAATTAAAGTGCTTTTCCACAGTCTGTGCATAGGGCTACATGAAGAGGAAACAAACCATAGAAACAAAACTGAGAACTCCTTTATTTTGTCAAGTTTCAAAGAGCTACTACAAACCATGTTGGATTTAGATTTCCAAATTCATCTATCTATATAGGAGAGAACAGAGGAAAACCTAAATATAAAACTGCTACTGTAGACGAACGCTTCAACCTAGAAGAACAAAATTTGGTCAGCCAAGTGGGATTTGTGTACTGATCATTAGCAACAAGTATCATCAAGATTCGGTGAAAAACCTTTGCTGGTATTTCGGAAACTCGTTATTTCTTAGAAGTTTGGCAACCCCTCTCAATGAAAGTTCTTTTCCACAGTCTGTGCATAGGGCTCCTTGAAGATTAAACAAACCATAGAGACAAAACTGAGAACTCCTTTATTTTGTCAAGTTTCAAAGAGCTACTATAAACCATGTTTTATTTAGAGTTCCAAATTCATCTATCTATATAGGTGAGAACAGAGGGAAACCTAAATATAAAAACTGCTACTGTAGACGAACTCTTCAAACTAGATGATCAAAATGTGGTGAGCCCAGTGGGATTTGTGTACTGATCATTACCACCAAGTATCATCAAGATTGGGTGAAAAAATATTTGCTGGTATTTCGGAAACTCGTTATTTCTTTGAAGATTCGCAACCCCTCTCAATGAAAGTGCTTTTCCACAGTCTGTGCCTACGGCTACTTGAAGGGGAAACAAACCATAGAGACAAAACTGAGAACTCCATATTTTAACGAGTTTCAAAGAGCTACTACAAACCATGGTGGATTTAGAGTTCCAAATTCATGTATCTATATATGAGAGAACAGAGGGAAACCTAACTATAAAAACTGCTACTGTACACGAACGCTTCAACCTAGAAGAACAAAATTTGGTTAGCCAAGTGGGATTTGTGTACTGATCATTACCACCATGTATCATCAAGATTGGGTGAAAATATATTTGCTGGTATTTTGGAAACTCGTTATTTCTTAGAAGCTTCTCAACCCATCTCAATGAAAGTGCTTTCCACAGTCTGTGCCTAGGGCTACTTGAAGAGGAAACAAACCATAGAGACAAAACTGAGAACTCCTTTATTTTGTCAAGTTTCAAAGAGCTACTACAAACCATGTTGGATTTAGAGTTCCAAATTCTTCTATCTATATAGGAGAGAACAGAGGGAAACCTAAATATAAAAACTGCTACTGTAGACGAACGCTTCAATCTAGAAGAACAAAATTTGGTGAGCCAAGTGGGATTTGTGTAGTGATCATTAGCAACAAGTATCATCAAGATTGGGTAAAAAATATTTGCTGGTATTTCGGAAAATTGTTATTTCTTAGAAGCTTGGCAACCCCTCTCAATGAAAGTGCTTTTCCACAGTGTGTGCCTAGGGCTACTTGAAGAGGAAACAAACCATGGAGACAAAACTGAGAACTCCTTTATTTTGTCAAGTTTCAAAGGGGTACTAAAAAAACAAGTTGGATTTAGAGTTCAAAATTCATCTATCTATATATGAGAGAAGAGAGTGAAACTTAAATATAAAAACTGCTACTGTAGACGAAAGCTTCAACCTAGAAGAACAAAATTTGGTGAGCCAAGTGTGATTTGTGTACTGATCATTACCACCAAGTATCATCAAGATTGGGTGAAAAAATATTTGCTGGTATTTCGGAAACTCGTTATTTCTTAGAGGCTTGGCAACCCCTCTCAATGAAAGTGCTTTTCCACAGTCTGTGCATAGTGCTACTTGAAGAGGAAACAAACCATAGAGACAAAACTGAGAACTCCTTTATTTTGTCAAGTTTCATAGAGCTACTACAAACCATGTTGGATTTAGAGTTCCAAATGCATCTATTTATATAGGAGAGAACAGAGGGAAACCTAAATATAAAAACTGCTACTGTACACGAACGCTTCAACCTAGAAGAACAAAATTTGGTGAGACAAGTGGGATTTGTGTACTGATCATTACCACCAAGTATCATCAAGATTGGATGAAAAAATATTTGCTGGTATTTCGGAAACTCGTTAGTTCTTAGAAGCTTGGCAACTAATCTCAATGACAGTGCTTTTCCACAGTCTGTGCCTAGGGCTCCTTGAAGATTAAACAAACCATAGAGACAAAACTGAGAACTCCTTATTTTTTCAAGTTTCAAGAGCTACTACAAACCATGTTGGATTTAGAGTTCCAAATTCATCTATCTATAAGAGAGTAAAAATGAAACCTAAATATAAAAACTGCTACTGTAGACGAACTCTTCAACCTAGAAGAACAAAATTTGGTGAAGCAAGTGGGATTTGTGTACTGATCATTACCACCAAGTATCACCAAGTACTGATCATTACCACCAAGTATTTGCTGGTATTTAGGAAACTCGTTATTGCTTAGAAGCTTGGCAACTTCTCTCAATGAAAGTGCTTTTCCACAGTCTGTGCCTAGGGCTACTTGAAGAGGAAACAAACCATAGAAACAAAACTGAGAACTCATTTATTTTGTCAAGTTTCAAAGAGCTACTACAAACCATGTTGGATATAGATTTCCAAATTCATCTATCTATATAGGAGAGAACAGAGGAAAACCTAAATATAAAACTGCTACTGTAGACGAACGCTTCAACCTAGAAGAACAAAATTTGGTCAGCCAAGTGGGATTTGTGTACTGAACATTAGCAACAAGTATCATCAAGATTCGGTGAAAAAACATTTGTTGGTAATTAGGAAACTCGTTATTTCTTAGAAGTTTGGCAACCCCTCTCAATGAAAGTTCTTTTCCACAGTCTGTGCCTAGGGCTCGTTGAAGATTAAACAAACCATAGAGACAAAACTGAGAACTCCTTTATTTTGTCAAGTTTCAAAGAGCTACTATAAACCATGTTTTATTTAGAGTTCCAAATTCATCTATCTATATAGGTGAGAACAGAGGGAAACCAAAATATAAAAACTGCTACTGTAGACGAACGCTTCAAACTAGAAGATCAAAATGTGGTGAGCCCAGTGGGATTTGTGTACTGATCATTACCACCAAGTATCATCAAGATTGGGTGAAAAAATATTTGCTGGTATTTCCGAAACTCGTTATTTCTTAGAAGCTTGGCAACCCCTCTCAATGAAAGTGCTTTTCCACAGTCTGTGCCTACGGCTACTTGAAGAGGAAACAAACCATAGAGAGAAAACTGAGAACTCCTTTATTTTATCGAGTTTCAAAGAGCTACTGCAAACCATGTTGGATTTAGAGTTCCAAATTCATCTATCTATATATGAGAGAACAGAGGGAAACCTAACTATAAAAACTGCTACTGTACACGAACGCATCAACCTAGAGGAACAAAATTTGGTGAGCCAAGTGGTATTTGTGTACTGATCAACACCTACAAGTATCATCAAGATTGGGTGAAAAAATATTTGCTGGTATTTTGGAAACTCGTTATTTCTTAGAAGCTTGGCAACTCCTCTCAATGAAAGTGCTTTTCCACAGTCTGTGCCTAGGGCTCCTTGAAGATTAAACAAACCATAGAGACAAAACTGAGAACTTTTTTATTTTGTCAAGTTTCAAAGAGCTACGATAAACCATGTTTTAATTAGAGTTCCAATTTCATCCATCTGTATAGGTGAGAACAGAGGGAAACCTAAATATAAAAACTGCTACTGTAGACGAACGCTTCAAACCAGAAGAACAAAATTTGGTTAGCCCAGTGGGATTTGTGTACTGATCATTACCACCAAGTATCACCAAGTACTGATCATTACCACCAAGTATTTGTTGGTATTTCGGAAACTCGTTATTGCTTAGAATCTTGGCAACTTCTCTCAATGAAAGTGCTTTTTTACAGTCTGTGCCTAGGGCTACTTGAAGAGGAAACAAACCATAGAGACAAAACTGAGAACTCCTTTATCTTGTCAAGTTTCAAAGAGCTACTATAAACCATGTTTTATTTAGAGTTCCAAATTCATCTATCTATATAGGTGAGAACATAGGGAAACCTAAATATAAAAACTGCTACTGTAGACGAACGCTTCAAACTAGAAGATCAAAATGTGGTGAGCCCAGTGGGATTTGTGTACTGATCATTACCACCAAGTATCATCAAGATTGGGTGAAAAAATATTTGCTGGTATTTCCGAAACTCGTTATTTCTTAGAAGCTTGGCAACCCCTCTCAATGAAAGTGCTTTCCACAGTCTGTGCCTACGACTACTTGAAGAGGAAACAAACCATAGTGACAAAACTGAGAACTCCTTTATTTTATCGAGTTTCAAAGAGCTACGGCAAACCATGTTGGATTTAGAATTAGAAATTCATCTATCTATATATAAGAGAACAGAGGGAAACCTAACTATAAAAACTGCTACTGTACACGAACGCATCAACCTAGAAGAACAAAATTTGGTGAGCCAAGTGGTATTTGTGTACTGATCAGTACCTACAAGTATCATCAAGATTGGGTGAAAAAATATTTGCTGGTATTTTGGAAACTCGTTATTTCTTAGAAGCTTGGCAACTCCTCTCAATGAAAGTGCTTTTCCACAGTCTGTGCCTAGGGCTCCTTGAAGATTAAACAAACCATAGAGACAAAACTGAGAACTCCTTTATTTTTTCAAGTTTCAAGAGCTACTACAAACCATGTTGGATTTAGAGTTCCAAATTCATCTATCTATAAGAGAGAACAGAGGGAAACCTAACTATAAAACTGCCTCTGTACACGAACGCATCAACCTGGAAGAACAAAATTTGGTGAGCCAGGTGGTATTTGTGTACTGATCATTACCACCAAGTATCACCAAGTACTGATCATTACCACCAAGAATTTGCTAGTATTTCGGAAACTCGTTATTGCTTAGAAGTTTGGCAACTTCTCTCAATGAAAGTGCTTTTCCACAGTCTGTGCCTAGGGCTACTTGAGGAGGAAACAAACCATAGAGACAAAACTGAGAACTCCTTTATCTTGTCAAGTTTCAAAGAGCTACTATAAACCATGTTTTATTTAGAGTTCCAAATTCATCTATCTATATAGGTGAGAACATAGGGAAACCTAAATATAAAAACTGCTACTGTAGACGAACGCTTCAAACTAGAAGATCAAAATGTGGTGAGCCCAGTGGGATTTGTGTACTGATCATTACCACCAAGTATCATCAAGATTGGGTGAAAAAATATTTGCTGGTATTTTGGAAACTCGTTATTTCTTAGAAGCTTGGCAACCCATCTCAGTGAAAGTGCTTTCCACAGTCTGTGCCAAGGACTACTTGAAGAGGAAACAAACCATAGAGACAAAACTGAGAACTTTTTTATTTTATCAAGTTTCAAAGAGCTACTACAAACCATGTTGTATTTAGAGTTCCAAATTCATCTATTTATATAGGAGAGAACACAGGGAAACCTAAATATAAAAACTGCTACTGTAGATGAACGCTTCAACCTAGAAGAACAAAATTTGGTGAGCCAAGTGGGATTTGTGTACTGATCATTACCATCAAGTATCATCAAGATTGGGTGAAAATATATTTGCTGGTATTTTGGAAACTAGTTATTTCTTAGAAGCTTTGCAACCCATCTCAATGAAAGTGCTTTCCACAGTCTGTGCCTAGGGCTACTTGAAGAGGAAACAAACCATAGAGACAAAACTGAGAACTCCTTTATTTTGTCAAGTTTCAAAGAGCTACTACAAACCATGTTGGATTTAGAGTTCCAAATTCTTCTATCTATATAGGAGAGAACAGAGGGAAACCTAAATATAAAAACTGCTACTGTAGACGAACGCTTCAACCTAGAAGAACAAAATTTGGTGAGCCAAGTGGGATTTGTGTACTGATCATTAGCAACAAGTATCATCAAGATTGGGTAAAAAATATTTGCTGGTATTTCGGAAAATTGTTATTTCTTAGAAGCTTGGCGACCCCTCTCAATGAAAGTGCTTTTCCACAGTGTGTGCCTAGGGCTACTTGAAGAGGAAACAAACCATAGAGACAAAACTGAGAACTCCTTTATTTTGTCAAGTTTCAAAGGGGTACTAAAAAAAACAAGTTGGATTTAGAGTTCCAAATTCATCTATCTATATATGAGAGAACAGAGTGAAACCGAAATATAAAAACTGCTACTGTAGACGAAAGCTTCAACCTAGAAGAACAAAATTTGGTGAGCCAAGTGTGATTTGTGTAGTGATCATTACCACCAAGTATCATCAAGATTGGGTGAAAAAATATTTGCTGGTATTTCGGAAACTCGTTATTTCTTAGAGGCTTGGCAACCCCTCTCAATAAAAGTGCTTTTCCACAGTCTGTGCCTAGTGCTACTTGAAGAGGAAACAAACCATAGAGACAAAACTGAGAACTCGTTTATTTTGTCAAGTTTCAAAGAGCTACTATAAACCATGTTGGATTTAGAGTTCCAAATTCATCTATTTATATAGGAGAGAACAGAGGGAAACCTAAATATAAAAACTGCTACTGTACACGAACGCTTCAACCTAGAAGAACAAAATTTGGTGAGCCAAGTGGGATTTGTGTACTGATCATTACCACCAAGTATCATCAAGATTGGGTGAAAAAATATTTGCTGGTATTTCGGAAACTCGTTAGTTCTTAGAAGCTTGGCAACTAATCTCAATGACAGTGCTTTTCCACAGTCTGTGCCTAGGGCTCCTTGAAGATTAAACAAACCATAGAGACAAAACTGAGAACTCCTTTATTTTTTCAAGTTTCAAGAGCTACTACAAACCATGTTGGATTTAGAGTTCCAAATTCATCTATCTATAAGAGAGTAAGAATGAAACCTAAATATAAAAACTGCTACTGTAGACGAACTCTTCAACCTAGAAGAACAAAATTTGGTGAAGCAAGTGGGATTTGTGTACTGATCATTACCACCAAGTATCACCAAGTACTGATCATTACCACCAAGTATTTGCTGGTATTTCGGAAACTCGTTATTGCTTAGAAGCTTGGCAACTTCTCTCAATTAAAGTACTTTTCCACAGTCTGTGCATAGGGCTACATGAAGAGGAAACAAACCATAGAAACAAAACTGAGAACTCCTTTATTTTGTCAAGTTTCAAAGAGCTACTACAAACCATGTTGGATTTAGATTTCCAAATTCATCTATCTATATAGGAGAGAACAGAGGAAAACCTAAATATAAAACTGCTACTGTAGACGAACGCTTCAACCTAGAAGAACAAAATTTGGTCAGCCAAGTGGGATTTGTGTACTGATCATTAGCAACAAGTATCATCAAGATTCGGTGAAAAACCTTTGCTGGTATTTCGGAAACTCGTTATTTCTTAGAAGTTTGGCAACCCCTCTCAATGAAAGTTCTTTTCCACAGTCTGTGCATAGGGCTCCTTGAAGATTAAACAAACCATAGAGACAAAACTGAGAACTCCTTTATTTTGTCAAGTTTCAAAGAGCTACTATAAACCATGTTTTATTTAGAGTTCGAAATTCATCTATCTATATAGGTGAGAACAGAGGGAAACCTAAATATAAAAACTGCTACTGTAGACGAACGCTTCAAACTAGATGATCAAAATGTGGTGAGCCCAGTGGGATTTGTGTACTGATCATTACCACCAAGTATCATCAAGATTGGGTGAAAAAATATTTGCTGGTATTTCGGAAACTCGTTATTTCTTAGAAGCTTCGCAACCCCTCTCAATGAAAGTGCTTTTCCACAGTCTGTGCCTACGGCTACTTGAAGGGGAAACAAACCATAGAGACAAAACTGAGAACTCCATATTTTATCGAGTTTCAAAGAGCTACTACAAACCATGGTGGATTTAGAGTTCCAAATTCATGTATCTATATATGAGAGAACAGAGGGAAACCTAACTATAAAAACTGCTACTGTACACGAACGCTTCAACCTAGAAGAACAAAATTTGGTTAGCCAAGTGGTATTTGTGTACTGATAATTACCTACAAGTATCATCAAGATTGGGTGAAAAAATATTTGCTGGTATTTTGGAAACTCGTTATTTCTTAGAAGCTTGGCAACTCCTCTCAATGAAAGTGCTTTCCACAGTCTGGCCTATGGCTACTTGAAGAGGAAACAAACCGTAGAGACAAAACTGAGAACTCCTTTATTTTGTCAAGTTTCAAAGAGCTACTACAAACCATGTTGGATTTAGAGTTCCAAATTCATCGATCTATATAAGAGAGAAGAGAGGGAAACCTAAATATAAAAACTGCTACTGTAGACGAACGCTTCAACCTAGAAGAACAAATTTGGTGAGCCAAGTGGGATTTGTGTACTGATCATAAGCAACAAGTATCATCAAGATTGGGTGAAAAAATATTTGCTGGTATTTCGGAAACTCGTTATTTCTTAGAAGCTTGGCAATCCCTCTCAATGAAAGTGCTTTTCCACAGTCTGTGCCTAGGGCTAATTGAAAAGGAAACAAACCATAGAGACAAAACTGAGAACTCCTTTATTTTATCGAGTTTCAAGAGCTACTACAAACCATGTTGGATTTAGAGTTCCAAATTCATCTATCTATATAGGTGAGAACAGAGGGAAACCTAAATATAAAAACTGCTACTGTAGACGAACGCTTCAAACTAGAAGATCAAAATGTGGTGAGCGCAGTGGGATTTGTGTACTGATCATTACCACCAAGTATCATCAAGATTGTGTGAAAATATATTTGCTGGTATTTCGGAAACTCGTTATTTCTTAGAAGCTTGGCAACCCCTCTCAATGAAAGTTCTTTTCCACAGTCTGTGCCTACGGCTACTTGAAGAGGAAACAAACCATAGAGACAAAACTGAGAACTCCTTTATTTTATCGAGTTTCAAGAGCTACTACAAACCATGTTGGATTTAGAGTTCCAAATTCATCTATCTATAAGAGAGAACAGAGGGAAACCTAACTATAAAACTGCCTCTGTACACGAACGCATCAACCTAGATGAACAAAATTTGGTGAGCCAAGTGGGATTTGTGTACTGATCATTTCCTACAAGTATCATCAAGATTGTGTGAAAAAATATTTGCTGGTATTTTGGAAACTCGTTATTTCTTAGAAGCTTGGCAACTCCTCTCAATGAAAGTGCTTTCCACAGTCTGTGCCTAAGGCTACTTGAAGAGGAAACAAACCATAGAGACAAAACTGAGAACTCCTTTATTTTGTCAAGTTTCAAACAGCTACTACAAACCATGTTGGATTTAGAGTTCCAAATTCATCTATCTATATAGGAGAGAAGAGAGGGAAACCTAAATATAAAAACTGCTACTGTACACGAACGCTTCAACCTAGAAGAACAAATTTGGTGAGCCAAGTGGGATTTGTGTACTGATCATAAGCAACAAGTATCATCAAGATTGAGTGAAAAAATATTTGCTGGTATTTCGGAAACTCATTATTTCTTAGAAGCTTGGCAACCGCTCTCAATGAAAGTGCTTTTCCACAGTCTGTGCCTAGGGCTAATTGAAAAGGAAACAAACCATAGAGACAAAACTGAGAACTCCTTTATTTTGTCAATTATCATAGAGCTACTACAAACCATGTTGGATTTAGAGTTCCAAATTCATCTATCTATATATGAGAGAACAGAGTGAAACCTAAATATAAAAACTGCTACTGTAGACAAACGCTTCAACATAGAAGAACAAAATTTGGTGAGCCAAGTGTGATTTGTGTACTGATCATTACCACCAAGTATCATCAAGATTGGGTGAAAAAATATTTGCTGGTATTTCGGAAACTCGTTAGTTCTTAGAAGCTTGGCAACTAATCTCAATGACAGTGCTTTTCCAGTGTCTGTGCCTAGGGCTCCTTGAAGATTAAACAAACCATAAAGATAAAACTGAGAACTCCTTTATTTTTTCAAGTTTCAAGAGCTACTACAAACCATGTTGGATTTAGAGTTCCAAATTCATCTATCTATAAGAGAGTACAGAGTGAAACCTAAATATAAAAACTGCTACTGTAGACGAACTCTTCAAACTAGAAGAACAAAATTTGGTGAAGCAAGTGGGATTTGTGTACTGATCATTACCACCAAGTATCACCAAGTACTGATCATTACCACCAAGTATTTGCTGGTATTTCGGAAACTCGTTATTGCTTAGAAGCTTGGCAACCACTCTCAATGAAAGTGCTTTTCCACAGTCTGTGCCTAGGGCTACTTGAAGAGGAAACAAACCATAGACACAAAACTGAGAACTCCTTTATTTTGTCAAGTTTCAAAGAGCTACTACAAACCATGTTGGATTTAGATTTCCAAATTCATCTATCTATATATTAGAGAACAGAGGAAAACCTAAATATAAAACTGCTACTGTAGACGAACGCTTCCACCTAGAAGAACAAAATTTGGTCAGCCAAGTGGGATTTGTGTACTGATCATTAGCAACAAGTATCATCAAGATTGGGTGAAAAAACATTTGCTGGTATTTCGGAAACTCGTTATTTCTTAGAAGTTTGGCAACCCCTCTAAATGAATGTTCTTTTCCACAGTCTGTGCCTAGGGCTCCTTGAAGATTAAACAAACCATAGAGAAAAAACTGAGAACTCCTTTATTTTGTCAAGTTTCAAAGAGCTACTATAAACCATGTTTTATTTAGAGTTCCAAATTCATCTATGTATATAGGTGAGAACAGAGGGAAACCTAAATATAAATACTGCTACTGTAGACGAACGCTTCAAACTTGAAGATCAAAATGTGGTGAGCCCAGTGGGATTTGTGTACTGACCATTACCACCAAGTATCATCAAGATATGGTGAAAAAATATTTGCTGGTATTTCGGAAACTCGTTATTTCTTAGAAGCTTGGCAACGCCTCTCAATGAAAGTGCTTTTCCACAGTCTGTGAATACGGCTACTTGAAGAGGAAACAAACCATAGAGACAAAACTGAGAACTCCTTTATTTTATCGAGTTTCAAAGAGCTACTACAAACCATGTTGGATTTAGAGTTCCAAATTCATCTATCTATATATGAGAGAACGGAGGGAAACCTAACTATAAAAACTGCTACTGTACACGAACGCATCAATCTAGAAGAACAAAATTTGGTGAGCCAAGTGGGATTTGTGTACTGATCATTACCTACAAGTATCATCAATATTGGGTGAAAAAATATTTGCTGGTATTTTGGAAACTCGTTATTTCTTAGAAGCTTGGCAACCCATCTCAGTGAAAGTGCGTTCCACAGTCTGTGCCGAGGACTACTTGAAGAGGAAACAAACCATAGAGACAAAACTGAGAACTTTTTTATTTTATCAAGTTTCAAAGAGCTACTACAAACCATGTTGGATTTATAGTTCCAAATTCATCTATCTATATAGGAGAGAACAGAGGGAAACCTAAATATAAAAACTGCTGCTGTAGACGAAAGCTTCAAAATAGAGGAACAAAATTTGGTGAGCCAAGTGGGATTTGTGTACTGATCATTACCACCAAGTATCATCAAGATTGGGTGAAAGAATATTTGCTGGTATTCGGAAACTCGTAATTTCTTAGAAGCTTGGCAACCCCTCTCAATGAAAGTGCTTTTCCACAGTCTGTGCCTAGGGCTACTTGAAGAGGAAACAAACCATAGAGACAAAACTGAGAACTGCTTTATTTTGTCAGGTTTCAAAGAGCTACTACAAACCATGTTGGATTTAGAGTTCCAAATTCATCTATCTATATAGGAGAGAAAAGAGGGAAACCTAAATATAAAAACTGCTACTGTAGACGAACACTTCAACCTAGAAGAAGAAAACTTGTTGAGCTAAGTGGTATTTGTGTACTGATCATTAGCAAGAAGTATCATCAAGATTGGGTGAGAAAATATTTGCTGGTATTTCGGAAACTCGTTAATTCTTAGAAGCTTGGCAACCCCTCTCAATGAAAGTGCTTTTCCACATCTGTGCCTAGGGCTACTTGAAGAGGAAAAAAACCATAGAGACAAAACTGAGAACTCCTTTATTTTGTCAAGTTTCAAAGAGCTACTACAAACCATGTTGGATTTAGAGTTCCAAATTCATCTATCTATATATGAGAGAACAGAGTGAAACCTAAATATAAAAACTGCTACTGTAGACAAACGCTTCAACCTAGAAGAACAAAATTTGGTGAGCCAAGTGGGATTTGTGTACTGATCATTACCACCAAGTATCATCAAGATTGGGTGAAAAAATATTTGCTGGTATTTCGGAAACTCGTTAGTTCTTAGAAGCTTGGCAACTAATCTCAATGACAGTGCTTTTCCACAGTCTGTGCCTAGGGCTCCTTGAAGATTAAACAAACCATAGAGACAAAACTGAGAACTCCTTATTTTTTCAAGTTTCAAGAGCTACTACAAACCATGTTGGATTTAGAGTTCCAAATTCATCTATGTATAAGAGAGTAAGAATGAAACCTAAATATAAAAACTGCTACTGTAGACGAATTCTTCAACCTAGAAGAACAAAATTTGGTGAAGCAAGTGGGATTTGTGTACTGATCATTACCACCAAGTATCACCAAGTACTGATCATTACCACCAAGTATTTGCTGGTATTTCGGAAACTCGTTATTGCTTAGAAGCTTGGCAAACCCTCTCAATGAAAGTGCTTTTCCACAGTCTGTGCCTAGGGCTACATGAAGAGGAAACAAACCATAGACACAAAACTGAGAACTCCTTTATTTTGTCAAGTTTCAAAGAGCTACTACAAACCATGTTGGATTTAGATTTCCAAATTCATCTATCTATATAGGAGAGAACAGAGGAAAACCTAAATATAAAACTGCTACTGTAGACGAACGCTTCGACCTAGAAGAACAAAATTTGGTCAGCCAAGTGGGATTTGTGTACTGATCATTAGCAACAAGTATCATCCAGATTGGGTGAAAAAACATTTGCTGGTATTTCGGAAACTCGTTATTTCTTAGAAGTTTGGCAACCCCTCTCAATGAATGTTCTTTACCACAGTCTGTGCCTAGGGCTCCTTGAAGATTAAACAAACCATAGAGACAAAACTGAGAACTCCTTTATTTTGTCAAGTTTCAAAGAGCTACTATAAACCATGTTTTATTTAGAGTTCCAAATTCATCTATGTATATAGGTGAGAACAGAGAAAAACCTAAATATAAATACTGCTACTGTAGAAGAACGCTTCAAACTTGAAGATCAAAATGTGGTGAGCCCAGTGGGATTTGTGTACTGACCATTACCACCAAGTATCATCAAGATTGGGTGAAAAAATATTTGCTGGTATTTCGGAAACTCGTTATTTCTTAGAAGCTTGGCAACGCCTCTCAATGAAAGTGCTTTTCCACAGTCTGTGAATACGGCTACTTGAAGAGGAAACAAACCATAGAGACAAAACTGAGAACTCCTTTATTTTATCGAGTTTCAAAGAGCTACTACAAACCATGTTGGATTTAGAGTTCCAAATTCATCTATCTATATATGAGAGAACGGAGGGAAACCTAACTATAAAAACTGCTACTGTACACGAACGCATCAATCTAGAAGAACAAAATTTGGTGAGCCAAGTGGGATTTGTGTACTGATCATTACCTACAAGTATCATCAATATTGGGTGAAAAAATATTTGCCTGTATTTTGGAAACTCGTTATTTCTTAGAAGCTTGGCAACCCATCTCAGTGAAAGTGCGTTCCACAGTCTGTGCCGAGGACTACTTGAAGAGGAAAAAAACCATAGAGACAAAACTGAGAACTTTTTTATTTTATCACGTTTCAAAGAGCTACTACAAACCATGTTGGATTTAGAGTTCCAAATTCATCTATCTATATAGGAGAGGACAGAGGGAAACCTAAATATAAAAACTGCTGCTGTAGACGAAAGCTTCAAAATAGAAGAACAAAATTTGGTGACCCACGTGGGATTTGTGTACTGATCATTACCACGAAGTATCATCAAGATTGGGTGAAAGAATATTTGCTGGTATTCGGAAACTCGTAATTTCTTAGAAGCTTGGCAACCCCTCTCAATGAAAGTGCTTTTCCACAGTCTGTGCCTAGGGCTACTTGAAGAGGAAACAAACCATAGAGACAAAACTGAGAACTGCTTTATTTTGTCAGGTTTCAAAGAGCTACTACAAACCATGTTGGATTTAGAGTTCCAAATTCATCTATCTATATAGGAGAGAACAGAGGGAAACCTAAATATAAAAACTGCTACTGTAGATGAACACTTCAACCTAGAAGAAGAAAACTTGTAGAGCTAAGTGGTATTTGTGTACTGATCATTAGCAACAAGTATCATCAAGATTGGGTGAGAAAATATTTGCTGGTATTTCGGAAACTCGTTAATTCTTAGAAGCTTGGCAACCCCTCTCAATGAAAGTGCTTTTCCACATCTGTGCCTTGGGCTACTTGAAGAGGAAACAAACCATAGAGACAAAACTGAGAACTCCTTTATTTTGTCAAGTTTCAAGAGCTACTACAAACTATGTTGGATTTAGAGTTCCAAATTCATCTATCTATAAGAGAGAACAGAGGGAAACCTAACTATAAAACTGCCTCTGTACACGAACGCATCAACCTAGAAGAACAAAATTTGGTGAGCCAAGTGGGATTTTTGTACTGATCATTACCACCAAGTATCACCAAGTACTGATCATTACCACCAAGTATTTGCTGGTATTTCGGAAACTCGTTATTGCTTAGAAGCTTGGCAACTTCTCACAATGAAAGTGCTTTTCCACAGTCTGTGCCTAGGCCTACTTGAGGAGGAAACAAACCATAGAGACAAAACTGAGAACTCCTTTATCTTGTCAAGTTTCAAAGAGCTACTATAAACCATGTTTTATTTAGTGTTCCAAATTCATCTATCTATATAGGTGAGAACATAGGGAAACCTAAATATAAAAACTGCTACTCTAGACGAACGCTTCAAACTAGAAGATCAAAATGTGGTGAGCCCAGTGGGATTTGTGTACTGATCATTACCACCAAGTATCATCAAGATTGGGTGAAAATATATTTGCTGGTATTTTGGAAACTCGTTATTTCTTAGAAGCTTGGCAACCCATCTCAGTGAAAGTGCTTTCCACAGTCTGTGCCAAGGACTACTTGAAGAGGAAACAAACCATAGAGACAAAACTGAGAACTTTTTTATTTTATCAAGTTTCAAAGAGCTACTACAAACCATGTTGGATTTAGAGTTCCAAATTCATCTATCTATATAGAAAAGAAAAAAGGGAAACCTAAATATAAAAACTGCTACTGTAGACGAAAGCTTCAAACTAGAAGAACAAAATTTGGTGAGCCAAGTGGGATTTGTGTACTGATCATTACCACCAAGTATCATCAAGATTGGGTGAAAATATATTTGCTGGTATTTTGGAAACTCGTTGTTTCTTAGAAGCTTTGCAACCCATCTCAATGAAAGTGCTTTCCACAGTCTGTGCCTAGGGATATTTGAAGAGGAAACAAACCATAGAGACAAAACTGAGAACTCCTTTATTTTGTCAAGTTTCAAAGAGCTACTACAAACCATGTTGGATTTAGAGTTCCAAATTCTTCTATCTATATAGGAGAGAACAGAGTGAAACCTAAATATTAAAACTGCTACTGTAGACGAACGCTTCAACCTAGAAGAACAAAATTTGGTGAGCCAAGTGGGATTTGTGTACTGATCATTAGGAACAAGTATCATCAAGATTGGGTAAAAAATATTTGCTGGTATTTCGGAAAATTGTTAATTCTTAGAAGCTTGGCAACCCCTCTCAATGAAAGTGCTTTTCCACAGTGTGTGCCTAGGGCTACTTGAAGAGGAAACAAACCATAGAGACAAAACTCAGAACTCCTTTATTTTGTCAAGTTTCAAAGGGGTACTAAAAAAAAAAAGTTGGATTTAGAGTTCCAAATTCATCTAACTATATATGAGAGAACAGAGTGAAACCTAAATATAAAAACTGCTACTGTAGACGAAAGCTTCAACCTAGAAGAACAAAATTTGGTGAGCCAAGTGTGATTTGTGTAGTGATCATTACCACCAAGTATCATCAAGATTGGGTGAAAAAATATTTGCTGGTATTTCGGAAACTCGTTATTTCTTAGAGGCTTGGCAACCCCTCTCAATGAAAGTGCTTTTCCACAGTCTGTGCCTAGGGCTACTTGAAGAGGAAACAAACCATAGAGACAAAACTGAGAACTCCTTTATTTTGTCAAGTTTCAAAGAGCTACTATAAACCATGTTGGATTTAGAGTTCCAAATTCATCTATTTATATAGGAGAGAACAGAGGGAAACCTAAATATAAAAACTGCTACTGTACACGAACGCTTCAACCTAGAAGAACAAAATTTGGTGAGCCAAGTGGGATTTGTGTACTGATCATTACCACCAAGTATCATCAAGATTGGGTTAAAAAATATTTGCTGGTATTTCGGAAACTCGTTAGTTCTTAGAAGCTTGGCAACTAATCTCAATGACAGTGCTTTTCCACAGTCTGTGCCTAGGGCTCCTTGAAGATTAAACAAACCATAGAGACAAAACTGAGAACTCCTTTATTTTTTCAAGTTTCAAGAGCTACTACAAACCATGTTTTATTTAGAGATCCAAATTCATCTATCTACAAGAGAGTAAGAATGAAACCTAAATATAAAAAGTGCTACTGTAGACGAACTCTTCAACCTAGAAGAACAAAATTTGGTGAAGCAAGTGGGATTTGTGTACTGATCATTACCACCAAGTATCACCAAGTACTGATCATTACCACCAAGTATTTGCTGGTATTTCGGAAACTCGTTATTGCTTAGAAGCTTGGCAACTTCTCTCAATTAAAGTGCTTTTGCACAGTCTGTGCATAGGGCTACATGAAGAGGAAACAAACCATAGAAACAAAACTGAGAACTCCTTTATTTTGTCAAGTTTCAAAGAGCTACTACAAACCATGTTGGATTTAGAGTTCCAAATTCATCTATCTATATAGGAGAGAACAGAGGAATACCTAAATATAAAAACTGCTACTGTAGACGAACGCTTCAAACTAGAAGATCAAAATGTGGTGAGCCCAGTGGGATTTGTGTACTGATCATTAGCAACAAGTATCATCAAGATTGGGTGAAAAAATATTTGCTGGTATTTTGGAAACTCGTTATTTCTTAGAAGCTTGGCAACCCATCTCAGTGAAAGTGCTTTCCACAGTCTGTGCCAAGGACTACTTGAAGAGGAAACAAACCATAGAGACAAAACTGAGAACTTTTTTATTTTATCAAGTTACAAAGAGCTACTACAAACCATGTTGGATTTAGAGTTCCAAATTCATCTATCTATATAGAAGAGAACAAAGGGAAACCTAAATATAAAAACTGCTACTGTAGACGAAAGCTTCAAACTAGAAGAACAAAATTTGGTGAGCCAAGTGGGATTTGTGTACTGATCATTACCACCAATTATCATCAAGTTTGGGTGAAAAATTATTTGCTGGTATTTCGGAAACTCGTTATTTCTTAGAAGCTTCTCAACCCATCTCAATGAAAGTACTTTTCCACAGTCTGTGCCTAGGGCTACTTGAAGAGGAAACAAACCATAGAGACAAAACTGACAACTCCTTTATTTTGTCAAGTTTCAAAGAGCTACTACAAACCATGTTGGATTTAGAGTTCCAAATTCACTTATCTATATAGGAGAGAACACAGGGAAACCTAAATATAAAAACAGCTACTGTAGACGAACGATTAAACCTAGAAGAACAAAATTTGGGGACCCAAGTGGGATTTGTGTACTGATCATTACCACCAAGTATCACCAAGTACTGATCATTACCACCAAGTATTTGCTGGTATTTCGGAATCTCGTTATTGCTTAGAAGCTTGGCAACTTCTCTCAATGAAAGTGCTTTTCCACAGTCTGTGCCTAGGGCTACTTGAAGAGGAAACAAACCATAGACACAAAACTGAGAACTCCTTTATTTTGTCAAGTTTCAAAGAGCTACTACAAACCATGTTGGATTTAGATTTCCAAATTCATCTATCTATATAGGAGAGAACAGAGGAAAACCTAAATATAAAACTGCTACTGTAGACGAACGCTTCAACCTAGAAGAACAAAATTTGGTCAGCCAAGTGGGATTTGTGTACTGATCATTAGCAACAAATATCATCAAGATTCGGTGAAAAAACATTTGCTGGTATTTCGGAAACTCGTTATTTCTTAGAAGTTTGGCAACCCCTCTCAATGAAAGTTCTTTTCCACAGAAGGTGCCTAGGGCTCCTTGAATATTAAACAAACCATAGAGACAAAACTGAGAACTCCTTTATTTTGTCAAGTTTCAAAGAGCTACTATAAACCATGTTTTATTTAGAGTTCCAAATTCATCTATCTATATAGGTGAGAACAGAGGGAAACCTAAATATAAAAACTGCTACTGTAGACGAACGCTTCAAACTAGAAGATCAAAATGTGGTGAGCCCAGTGGGATTTGTGTACTGATCATTACCACCAAGTATCATCAAGATTGGGTGAAAAAATATTTGCTGGTATTTCGGAAACTCGTTATTTCTTAGAAGCTTCGCAACCCCTCTCAATGAAAGTGCTTTTCCACAGTCTGTGCCTACGGCTACTTGAAGAGGAAACAAACCATACAGACAAAACTGAGAACTCCATATTTTATCGAGTTTCAAAGAGCTACTACAAACCATGGTGGATTTAGAGTTCCAAATTCATGTATCTATATATGAGAGAACAGAGGGAAACCTAACTATAAAAACTGCTACTGTACACGAACGCTTCAACCTAGAAGAACAAAATTTGGTGAGCCAAGTGGTATTTGTGTACTGATCATTACCTACAAGTATCATCAAGATTGGGTGAAAAAATATTTGCTGGTATTTTGGAAACTCGTTATTTCTTAGAAGCTTGGCAACTCCTCTCAATGAAAGTGCTTTCCACAGTCTGTGCCTATGGGTACTTGAAGAGGAAAGAAACCATAGAGACAAAACTGAGAACTCCATTATTTTGTCAAGTTTCAAACAGCTACTACAAACCATGTTGGATTTAGAGTTCAAAATTCATCGATCTATATAGGAGAGAAGAGAGGGAAACCTAAATATAAAAACTGCTACTGTAGACGAACGCTTCAACCTAGAAGAACAAATTTGGTGAGCCAAGTGGGATTTGTGTACTGATCATAAGCAACAAGTATCATCAAGATTGGGTGAAAAAATATTTGCTGGTATTTCGGAAACTCGTTATTTCTTAGAAGCTTGGCAATCCCTCTCAATGAAAGTGCTTTTCCACAGTGTGTGCCTAGGGCTAATTGAAAAGGAAACAAACCATAGAGACAAAACTGAGAACACCTTTATCTTGTCAAGTTTCAAAGAGCTACTATAAACCATGTTTTATTTAGAGTTCCAAATTCATCTATCTATATAGGTGAGAACATAGGGGAACCTAAATATAAAAACTGCTACTGTAGACGAACGCTTCAAACTAGAAGATCAAAATGTGGTGAGCCCAGTGGGATTTGTGTACTGAATATTACCACCAAGTATCATCAAGATTGGGTGAAAAAATATTTGCTGGTATTTCGGAAACTCGTTATTTCTTAGAAGCTTGGCAACCCCTCTCAATGAAGGTGCTTTTCCACAGTCTGTGCCTACGGCTACTTGAAGAGGAAACAAACCATAGAGACAAAACTGAGAACTCCTTTATTTTATCGAGTTTCAAAGAGCTACTACAAACCATGGTGGATTTAGAGTTCCAAATTCATGTATCTATATATGAGAGAACAGAGGGAAACCTAACTATAAAAACTGCTACTGTACACGAACGCTTCAACCTAGAAGAACAAAATTTGGTGAGCCAAGTGGTATTTGTGTACTGATCATTACCTACAAGTATCATCAAGATTGGGTGAAAAAATATTTGCTGGTATTTTGGAAACTCGTTATTTCTTAGAAGCTTGGCAACTCCTCTCAATCAAAGTGCTTTCCCCAGTCTGTGCCTATGGCTACTTGAAGAGGAAACAAACCATAGAGACAAAACTGAGAACTCCTTTATTTTGTCAAGTTTCAAACAGCTACTACAAACCATGTTGGATTTAGAGTTCCAAATTCATCGATCTATATAGGAGAGAAGAGAGGGAAACCTAAATATAAAAACTGCTACGGTAGACGAACGCTTCAACCAGGAACAAATTTGGTGAGCCAAGTGGGATTTGTGTACTGATCATAAGCTACAAGTATCATCAAGATTGGGTGAAAAAATATTTGCTGGTATTTCGGAAACTCGTTATTTCGTAGAAGCTTGGCAATCCCTCTCAATGAAAGTGCTTTTCCACAGTCTGTGCCTAGGGCTAATTGAAAAGGAAACAAACCATAGAGACAAAACTGAGATCTCCTTTATTTTGTCAAGTTTCATAGAGCTACTACAAACCATGTTAGATTTAGAGTTCCAAATTCATCTATCTATATATGAGAGAACAGAGTGAAACCTAAATATAAAAACTGCTACTGTAGACAAACGCTTCAACCTAGAAGAACAAAATTTGGTGAGCCAAGTGGGATTTGTGTACTGATCATTACCACCAAGTATCATCAAGATTGGGTGAAAAAATATTTGCTGGTATTTCGGAAACTCGTTAGTTCTTAGAAGCTTGGCAACTAATCTCAATGACAGTGCTTTTCCACAGTCTGTGCCTAGGGCTCCTTGAAGATTAAACAAACCATAGAGACAAAACTGAGAACTCCTTTATTTTTTCAAGTTTCAAGAGCTACTACAAACCATGTTGGATTTAGAGTTCCAAATTCATCTATCTATAAGAGAGTAAGAATGAAACCTAAATATAAAAACTGCTACTGTAGACGAACTCTTCAACCTAGAAGAACAAAATTTGGTGAAGCAAGTGGGATTTGTGTACTGATCATTACCACCAAGTATCACCAAGTACTGATCATTACCACCAAGTATTTGCTGGTATTTCGGAAACTCGTTATTGCTTAGAAGCTTGGCAACTTCTCTCAATTAAAGTGCTTTTCCACAGTCTGTGCATAGGGCTACATGAAGAGGAAACAAACCATAGAAACAAAACTGAGAACTCCTTTATTTTGTCAAGTTTCAAAGAGCTACTACAAACCATGTTGGATTTAGATTTCCAAATTCATCTATCTATATAGGAGAGAACAGAGGAAAACCTAAATATAAAACTGCTACTGTAGACGAACGCTTCAACCTAGAAGAACAAAATTTTGTCAGCCAAGTGGGATTTGTGTACTGATCATTAGCAACAAGTATCATCAAGATTCGGTGAAAAAACATTTGCTGGTATTTCGGAAACTCGTTATTTCTTAGAAGTTTGGCAACCCCTCTCAATGAAAGTTCTTTTCCACAGAAGGTGCCTAGGGCTCCTTGAATATTAAACAAACCATAGAGACAAAACTGAGAACTCCTTTATTTTGTCAAGTTTCAAAGAGCTACTATAAACCATGTTTTATTTAGAGTTCCAAATTCATCTATCTATATAGGTGAGAACAGAGGGAAACCTAAATATAAAAACTGCTACTGTAGACGAACGCTTCAAACTAGAAGATCAAAATGTGGTGAGCCCAGTGGGATTTGTGTACTGATCATTACCACCAAGTATCATCAAGATTGGGTGAAAAAATATTTGCTGGTATTTCGGAAAGTCGTTATTTCTTAGAAGCTTCGCAACCCCTCTCAATGAAAGTTCTTTTCCACAGTCTGTGCCTACGGCTACTTGAAGAGGAAACAAACCATAGAGACAAAACTGAGAACTCCATATTTTATCGAGTTTCAAAGAGCTACTACAAACCATGGTGGATTTAGAGTTCCAAATTCATGTATCTATATATGAGAGAACAGAGGGAAACCTAACTATAAAAACTGCTACTGTACACGAACGCTTCAACCTAGAAGAACAAAATTTGGTGAGCCAAGTGGTATTTGTGTACTGATCATTACCTACAAGTATCATCAAGATTGGGTGAAAAAATATTTGCTGGTATTTTGGAAACTCGTTATTTCTTAGAAGCTTGGCAACTCCTCTCAATGAAAGTGCTTTCCACAGTCTGTGCCTATGGGTACTTGAAGAGGAAAGAAACCATAGAGACAAAACTGAGAACTCCATTATTTTGTCAAGTTTCAAACAGCTACTACAAACCATGTTGGATTTAGAGTTCAAAATTCATCGATCTATATAGGAGAGAAGAGAGGGAAACCTAAATATAAAAACTGCTACTGTAGACGAACGCTTCAACCTAGAAGAACAAATTTGGTGAGCCAAGTGGGATTTGTGTACTGATCATAAGCAACAAGTATCATCAAGATTGGGTGAAAAAATATTTGCTGGTATTTCGGAAACTCGTTATTTCTTAGAAGCTTGGCAATCCCTCTCAATGAAAGTGCTTTTCCACAGTGTGTGCCTAGGGCTAATTGAAAAGGAAACAAACCATAGAGACAAAACTGAGAACTCCTTTATCTTGTCAAGTTTCAAAGAGCTACTATAAACCATGTTTTATTTAGAGTTCCAAATTCATCTATCTATATAGGTGAGAACATAGGGAAACCTAAATATAAAAACTGCTACTGTAGACGAACGCTTCAAACTAGAAGATCAAAATGTGGTGAGCCCAGTGGGATTTGTGTACTGATCATTACCACCAAGTATCATCAAGATTGGGTGAAAAAATATTTGCTGGTATTTTGGTAACTCGTTATTTCTTAGAAGCTTGGCAACCCATCTCAGTGAAAGTGCTTTCCACAGTCTGTGCCAAGGACTACTTGAAGAGGAAACAAACCATATAGACAAAACTGAGAACTTTTTTATTTTATCAAGTTACAAAGAGCTACTACAAACCATGTTGGATTTAGAGTTCCAAATTCATCTATCTATATAGAAGAGAACAAAGGGAAACCTAAATATAAAAACTGCTACTGTAGACGAAAGCTTCAAACTAGAAGAACAAAATTTGGTGAGCCAAGTGGGATTTGTGTACTGATCATTACCACCAAGTATCATCAAGTTTGGGTGAAAAATTATTTGCTGGTATTTCGAAAACTCGTTATTTCTTAGAAGCTTCTCAACCCATCTCAATGAAAGTACTTTTCCACAGTCTGTGCCTAGGGCTACTTGAAGAGGAAACAAACCATAGAGACAAAACTGACAACTCCTTTATTTTGTCAAGTTTCAAAGAGCTACTACAAACCATGTTGGATTTAGAGTTCCAAATTCACTTATCTATATAGGAGAGAACACAGGGAAACCTAAATATAAAAACAGCTACTGTAGACGAACGATTAAACCTAGAAGAACAAAATTTGGTGAGCCAAGTGGGATTTGTGTACTGATCATTACCACCAAGTATCATCAAGATTGGGTGAAAATATATTTGCTGGTATTTTGGAAACTCGTTGTTTCTTAGAAGCTTTGCAACCCATCTCAGTGAAAGTGCTTTCCACAGTCTGTGCCTAGGGCTACTTGAAGAGGAAACAAACCATAGAGACAAAACTGAGAACTCCTTTATTTTGTCAAGTTTCAAAGAGCTACTACAAACCATGTTGGATTTAGAGTTCCAAATTCTTCGATCTATATAGGAGAGAACAGAGGGAAACCTAAATATAAAAACTGCTACTGTAGACGAACGCTTCAACCTAGAAGAACAAAATTTGGTGAGCCAAGTGGGATTTGTGTACTGATCATTAGCAACAAGTATCATCAAGATTGGGTAAAAAATATTTGCTGGTATTTCGGGAAATTGTTATTTCTTAGAAGCTTGGCAACCCCTCTCAATGAAAGTGCTTTTCCACAGTGTGTGCCTAGGGCTACTTGAAGAGGAAACAAACCATAGAGACAAAACTGAGAACTCCTTTATTTTGTCAAGTTTCAAAGGGGTACTAAAAAAAACAAGTTGGATTTAGAGTTCCAAATTCATCTATCTATATATGAGAGAACAGAGTGAAACCTAAATATAAAAACTGCTACTGTAGACGAAAGCGTCAACCTAGAATAACAAAATTTGGTGAGCCAAGTGTGATTTGTGTACTGATCATTACCACCAAGTATCATCAAGATTGGGTGAAAAAATATTTGCTGGTATTTCGGAAACTCGTTATTTCTTAGAGGCTTGGCAACCCCTCTCAATGAAAGTGCTTTTCCACAGTCTGTGACTAGTGCTACTTGAAGAGGAAACAAACCATAGAGACAAAACTGAGAACTCCTTTATTTTGTCAAGTTTCAAAGAGCTACTATAAACCATGTTGGATTTAGAGTTCCAAATTCATCTATTTATATAGGAGAGAACAGAGGGAAACCTAAATATAAAAACTGCTACTGTACACGAACGCTTCAACCTAGAAGAACAAAATTTGGTGAGCCAAGTGGGATTTGTGTACTGATCATTACCATCAAGTATCATCAAGATTGGGTGAAAAAATATTTGCTGGTATTTCGGAAACTCGTTAGTTCTTAGAAGCTTGGCAACTAATCTCAATGACAGTGCTTTTCCACAGTCTGTGCCTAGGGCTCCTTGAAGATTAAACAAACCATAGAGACAAAACTGAGAACTCCTTTATTTTTTCAAGTTTCAAGAGCTACTACAAACCATGTTGGATTTAGAGTTCCAAATTCATCTATCTATAAGAGAGTAAGAATGAAATCTAATATAAAAACTGCTACTGTAGACGAACTCTTCAACCTAGAAGAACAAAATTTGGTGAAGCAAGTGGAATTTGTGTACTGATCATTACCACCAAGTATCACCAAGTACTGATCATTACCACCAAGTATTTGCTGGTATTTCGGAATCTCGTTATTGCTTAGAAGCTTGGCAACTTCTCTCAATGAAAGTGCTTTTCCACAGTGTGTGCCTAGGGCTACTTGAAGAGGAAACAAACCATAGACACAAAACTGAGAACTCCTTTATTTTGTCAAGTTTCAAAGAGCTACTACAAACCATGTTGGATTTAGATTTCCAAATTCATCTATCTATATAGGAGAGAACAGAGGAAAACCTAAATATAAAACTGCTACTGTAGACGAACGCTTCAACCTAGAAGAACAAAATTTGGTCAGCCAAGTGGGATTTGTGTACTGATCATTAGCAACAAATATCATCAAGATTCGGTGAAAAAACATTTGCTGGTATTTCGGAAACTCGTTATTTCTTAGAAGTTTGGCAACCCCTCTCAATGAAAGTTCTTTTCCACAGAAGGTGCCTAGGGCTCCTTGAATATTAAACAAACCATAGAGACAAAACTGAGAACTCCTTTATTTTGTCAAGTTTCAAAGAGCTACTATAAACCATGTTTTATTTAGAGTTCCAAATTCATCTATCTATATAGGTGAGAACAGAGGGGAAACCTAAATATAAAAACTGCTACTGTAGACGAACGCTTCAAACTAGAAGATCAAAATGTGGTGAGCCCAGTGGGATTTGTGTACTGATCATTACCACCAAGTATCATCAAGATTGGGTGAAAAAATATTTGCTGGTATTTCGGAAACTCGTTATTTCTTAGAAGCTTCGCAACCCCTCTCAATGAAAGTGCTTTTCCACAGTCTGTGCCTACGGCTACTTGAAGAGGAAACAAACCATAGAGACAAAACTGAGAACTCCATATTTTATCGAGTTTCAAAGAGCTACTACAAACCATGGTGGATTTAGAGTTCCAAATTCATGTATCTATATATGAGAGAACAGAGGGAAACCTAACTATAAAAACTGCTACTGTACACGAACGCTTCAACCTAGAAGAACAAAATTTGGTGAGCCAAGTGGTATTTGTGTACTGATCATTACCTACAAGTATCATCAAGATTGGGTGAAAAAATATTTGCTGGTATTTTGGAAACTCGTTATTTCTTAGAAGCTTGGCAACTCCTCTCAATGAAAGTGCTTTCCACAGTCTGTGCCTATGGGTACTTGAAGAGGAAAGAAACCATAGAGACAAAACTGAGAACTCCATTATTTTGTCAAGTTTCAAACAGCTACTACAAACCATGTTGGATTTAGAGTTCAAAATTCATCGATCTATATAGGAGAGAAGAGAGGGAAACCTAAATATAAAAACTGCTACTGTAGACGAACGCTTCAACCTAGAAGAACAAATTTGGTGAGCCAAGTGGGATTTGTGTACTGATCATAAGCAACAAGTATCATCATGATTGGGTGAAAAAATATTTGCTGGTATTTCGGAAACTCGTTATTTCTTAGAAGCTTGGCAATCCCTCTCAATGAAAGTGCTTTTCCACAGTGTGTGCCTAGGGCTAATTGAAAAGGAAACAAACCATAGAGACAAAACTGAGAACACCTTTATCTTGTCAAGTTTCAAAGAGCTACTATAAACCATGTTTTATTTAGAGTTCCAAATTCATCTATCTATATAGGTGAGAACATAGGGGAACCTAAATATAAAAACTGCTACTGTAGACGAACGCTTCAAACTAGAAGATCAAAATGTGGTGAGCCCAGTGGGATTTGTGTACTGATCATTACCACCAAGTATCATCAAGATTGGGTGAAAAAATATTTGCTGGTATTTCGGAAACTCGTTATTTCTTAGAAGCTTGGCAACCCCTCTCAATGAAGGTGCTTTTCCACAGTCTGTGCCTACGGCTACTTGAAGAGGAAACAAACCATAGAGACAAAACTGAGAACTCCTTTATTTTATCGAGTTTCAAAGAGCTACTACAAACCATGGTGGATTTAGAGTTCCAAATTCATGTATCTATATATGAGAGAACAGAGGGAAACCTAACTATAAAAACTGCTACTGTACACGAACGCTTCAACCTAGAAGAACAAAATTTGGTGAGCCAAGTGGTATTTGTGTACTGATCATTACCTACAAGTATCATCAAGATTGGGTGAAAAAATATTTGCTGGTATTTTGGAAACTCGTTATTTCTTAGAAGCGTGGCAACTCCTCTCAATCAAAGTGCTTTCCCCAGTCTGTGCCTATGGCTACTTGAAGAGGAAACAAACCATAGAGACAAAACTGAGAACTCCTTTATTTTGTCAAGTTTCAAACAGCTACTACAAACCATGTTGGATTTAGAGTTCCAAATTCATCGATCTATATAGGAGAGAAGAGAGGGAAACCTAAATATAAAAACTGCTACGGTAGACGAACGCTTCAACCAGGAACAAATTTGGTGAGCCAAGTGGGATTTGTGTACTGATCATAAGCTACAAGTATCATCAAGATTGGGTGAAAAAATATTTGCTGGTATTTCGGAAACTCGTTATTTCGTAGAAGCTTGGCAATCCCTCTCAATGAAAGTGCTTTTCCACAGTCTGTGCCTAGGGCTAATTGAAAAGGAAACAAACCATAGAGACAAAACTGAGATCTCCTTTATTTTGTCAAGTTTCATAGAGCTACTACAAACCATGTTAGATTTAGAGTTCCAAATTCATCTATCTATATATGAGAGAACAGAGTGAAACCTAAATATAAAAACTGCTACTGTAGACAAACGCTTCAACCTAGAAGAACAAAATTTGGTGAGCCAAGTGGGATTTGTGTACTGATCATTACCACCAAGTATCATCAAGATTGGGTGAAAAAATATTTGCTGGTATTTCGGAAACTCGTTAGTTCTTAGAAGCTTGGCAACTAATCTCAATGACAGTGCTTTTCCACAGTCTGTGCCTAGGGCTCCTTGAAGATTAAACAAACCATAGAGACAAAACTGAGAACTCCTTTATTTTTTCAAGTTTCAAGAGCTACTACAAACCATGTTGGATTTAGAGTTCCAAATTCATCTATCTATAAGAGAGTAAGAATGAAACCTAAATATAAAAACTGCTACTGTAGACGAACTCTTCAACCTAGAAGAACAAAATTTGGTGAAGCAAGTGGGATTTGTGTACTGATCATTACCACCAAGTATCACCAAGTACTGATCATTACCACCAAGTATTTGCTGGTATTTCGGAAACTCGTTATTGCTTAGAAGCTTGGCAACTTCTCTCAATTAAAGTGCTTTTCCACAGTCTGTGCATAGGGCTACATGAAGAGGAAACAAACCATAGAAACAAAACTGAGAACTCCTTTATTTTGTCAAGTTTCAAAGAGCTACTACAAACCATGTTGGATTTAGATTTCCAAATTCATCTATCTATATAGGAGAGAACAGAGGAAAACCTAAATATAAAACTGCTACTGTAGACGAACGCTTCAACCTAGAAGAACAAAATTTGGTCAGCCAAGTGGGATTTGTGTACTGATCATTAGCAACAAGTATCATCAAGATTCGGTGAAAAACCTTTGCTGGTATTTCGGAAACTCGTTATTTCTTAGAAGTTTGGCAACCCCTCTCAATGAAAGTTCTTTTCCACAGTCTGTGCATAGGGCTCCTTGAAGATTAAACAAACCATAGAGACAAAACTGAGAACTCCTTTATTTTGTCAAGTTTCAAAGAGCTACTATAAACCATGTTTTATTTAGAGTTCCAAATTCATCTATCTATATAGGTGAGAACAGAGGGAAACCTAAATATAAAAACTGCTACTGTAGACGAACGCTTCAAACTAGATGATCAAAATGTGGTGAGCCCAGTGGGATTTGTGTACTGATCATTACCACCAAGTATCATCAAGATTGGGTGAAAAAATATATGCTGGTATTTCGGAAACTCGTTATTTCTTAGAAGCTTCGCAACCCCTCTCAATGAAAGTGCTTTTCCACAGTCTGTGCCTACGGCTACTTGAAGGGGAAACAAACCATAGAGGCAAAACTGAGAACTCCATATTTTATCGAGTTTCAAAGAGCTACTACAAACCATGGTGGATTTAGAGTTCCAAATTCATGTATCTATATATGAGAGAACAGAGGGAAACCTAACTATAAAAACTGCTACTGTACACGAACGCTTCAACCTAGAAGAACAAAATTTGGTTAGCCAAGTGGTATTTGTGTACTGATAATTACCTACAAGTATCATCAAGATTGGGTGAAAAAATATTTGCTGGTATTTTGGAAACTCGTTATTTCTTAGAAGCTTGGCAACTCCTCTCAATGAAAGTGCTTTCCACAGTCTGGCCTATGGCTACTTGAAGAGGAAACAAACCGTAGAGACAAAACTGAGAACTCCTTTATTTTGTCAAGTTTCAAACAGCTACTACAAACCATGTTGGATTTAGAGTTCCAAATTCATCGATCTATATAAGAGAGAAGAGAGGGAAACCTAAATATAAAAACTGCTACTGTAGACGAACGCTTCAACCTAGAAGAACAAATTTGGTTGAGCCAAGTGGGATTTGTGTACTGATCATAAGCTACAAGTATCATCAAGATTGGGTGAAAAAATATTTGCTGGTATTTCGGAAACTCGTTATTTCTTAGAAGCTTGGCAATCCCTCTCAATGAAAGTGCTTTTCCACAGTCTGTGCCTAGGGCTAATTGAAAAGGAAACAAACCATAGAGACAAAACTGAGAACTCCTTTATTTTATCGAGTTTCAAGAGCTACTACAAACCATGTTGGATTTAGAGTTCCAAATTCATCTATCTATATAGGTGAGAACAGAGGGAAACCTAAATATAAAAACTGCTACTGTAGACGAACGCTTCAAACTAGAAGATCAAAATGTGGTGAGCGCAGTGGGATTTGTGTTCTGATCATTACCACCAAGTATCATCAAGATTGTGTGAAAATATATTTGCTGGTATTTCGGAAACTCGTTATTTCTTAGAAGCTTGGCAACCCCTCTCAATGAAAGTTCTTTTCCACAGTCTGTGCCTACGGCTACTTGAAGAGGAAACAAACCATAGAGACAAAACTGAGAACTCCTTTATTTTATCGAGTTTCAAGAGCTACTACAAACCATGTTGGATTTAGAGTTCCAAATTCATCTATCTATAAGAGAGAACAGAGGGAAACCTAACTATAAAACTGCCTCTGTACACGAACGCATCAACCTAGAAGAACAAAATTTGGTGAGCCAAGTGGGATTTGTGTACTGATCATTTCCTACAAGTATCATCAAGATTGTGTGAAAAAATATTTGCTGGTATTTTGGAAACTCGTTATTTCTTAGAAGCTTGGCAACTCCTCTCAATGAAAGTGCTTTCCACAGTCTGTGCCTATGGCTACTTGAAGAGGAAACAAACCATAGAGACAAAACTGAGAACTCCTTTATTTTGTCAAGTTTCAAACAGCTACTACAAACCATGTTGGATTTAGAGTTCCAAATTCATCTATCTATATAGGAGAGAAGAGAGGGAAACCTAAATATAAAAACTGCTACTGTAGACGAACGCTTCAACCTAGAAGAACAAATTTGGTGAGCCAAGTGGGATTTGTGTACTGATCATAAGCAACAAGTATCATCAAGATTGGGTGAAAAAATATTTGCTGGTATTTCGGAAACTCATTATTTCTTAGAAGCTTGGCAACCGCTCTCAATGAAAGTGCTTTTCCACAGTCTGTGCCTAGGGCTAATTGAAAAGGAAACAAACCATAGAGACAAAACTGAGAACTCCTTTATTTTGTCAATTATCATAGAGCTACTACAAACCATGTTGGATTTAGAGTTCCAAATTCATCTATCTATATATGAGAGAACAGAGTGAAACCTAAATATAAAAACTGCTACTGTAGACAAACGCTTCAACATAGAAGAACAAAATTTGGTGAGCCAAGTGTGATTTGTGTACTGATCATTAACACCAAGTATCATCAAGATTGGGTGAAAAAATATTTGCTGGTATTTCGGAAACTCGTTAGTTCTTAGAAGCTTGGCAACTAATCTCAATGACAGTGCTTTTCCAGTGTCTGTGCCTAGGGCTCCTTGAAGATTAAACAAACCATAAAGATAAAACTGAGAACTCCTTTATTTTTTCAAGTTTCAAGAGCTACTACAAACCATGTTGGATTTAGAGTTCCAAATTCATCTATCTATAAGAGAGTACAGAATGAAACCTAAATATAAAAACTGCTACTGTAGACGAACTCTTCAAACTAGAAGAACAAAATTTGGTGAAGCAAGTGGGATTTGTGTACTGATCATTACCACCAAGTATCAAAAAGTACTGATCATTACCACCAAGTATTTGCTGGTATTTCGGAAACTCGTTATTGCTTAGAAGCTTGGCAACCCCTCTCAATGAAAGTGCTTTTCCACAGTCTGTGCCTAGGGCTACTTGAAGAGGAAACAAACCATAGACACAAAACTGAGAACTCCTTTATTTTGTCAAGTTTCAAAGAGCTACTACAAACCATGTTGGATTTAGATTTCCAAATTCATCTATCTATATATTAGAGAACAGAGGAAAACCTAAATATAAAACTGCTACTGTAGACGAACGCTTCAACCTAGAAGAACAAAATTTGGTCAGCCAAGTGGGATTTGTGTACTGATCATTAGCAACAAGTATCATCAAGATTGGGTGAAAAAACATTTGCTGGTATTTCGGAAACTCGTTATTTCTTAGAAGTTTGGCAACCCCTCTCAATGAATGTTCTTTTCCACAGTCTGTGCCTAGGGCTCCTTGAAGATTAAACAAACCATAGAGACAAAACTGAGAACTCCTTTATTTTGTCAAGTTTCAAAGAGCTACTATAAACCATGTTTTATTTAGAGTTCCAAATTCATCTATGTATATAGGTGAGAACAGAGGGAAACCTAAATATAAATACTGCTACTGTAACGAACGCTTCAAACTTGAAGATCAAAATGTGGTGAGCCCAGTGGGATTTGTGTACTGACCATTACCACCAAGTATCATCAAGATTTGGTGAAAAAATATTTGCTGGTATTTCGGAAACTCGTTATTTCTTAGAAGCTTGGCAACGCCTCTCAATGAAAGTGCTTTTCCACAGTCTGTGAATACGGCTACTTGAAGAGGAAACAAACCATAGAGACAAAACTGAGAACTCCTTTATTTTATCGAGTTTCAAAGAGCTACTACAAACCATGTTGGATTTAGAGTTCCAAATTCATCTATCTATATATGAGAGAACGGAGGGAAACCTAACTATAAAAACTGCTACTGTACACGAACGCATCAATCTAGAAGAACAAAATTTGGTGAGCCAAGTGGGATTTGTGTACTGATCATTACCTACAAGTATCATCAATATTGGGTGAAAAAATATTTGCTGGTATTTTGGAAACTCGTTATTTCTTAGAAGCTTGGCAACCCATCTCAGTGAAAGTGCGTTCCACAGTCTGTGCCGAGGACTACTTGAAGAGGAAAAAACCATAGAGACAAAACTGAGAACTTTTTTATTTTATCAAGTTTCAAAGAGCTACTACAAACCATGTTGGATTTAGAGTTCCAAATTCATCTATCTATATAGGAGAGAACAGAGGGAAACCTAAATATAAAAACTGCTGCTGTAGACGAAAGCTTCAAAATAGAAGAACAAAATTTGGTGAGCCAAGTGGGATTTGTGTACTGATCATTACCACCAAGTATCATCAAGATTGGGTGAAAGAATATTTGCTGGTATTCGGAAACTCGTAATTTCTTAGAAGCTTGGCAACCCCTCTCAATGAAAGTGCTTTTCCACAGTCTGTGCCTAGGGCTACTTGAAGAGGAAACAAACCATAGAGACAAAACTGAGAACTGCTTTATTTTGTCAAGTTTCAAAGAGCTACTACAAACCATGTTGGATTTAGATTTCCAAATTCATCTATCTATATAGGAGAGAACAGAGGAAAACCTAAATATAAAACTGCTACTGTAGACGAACGCTTCGAACTAGAAGAACAAAATTTGGTCAGCCAAGTGGGATTTGTGTACTGATCATTAGCAACAAGTATCATCCAGATTGGGTGAAAAAACATTTGCTGGTATTTCGGAAACTCGTTATTTCTTAGAAGTTTGGCAACCCCTCTCAATGAATGTTCTTTACCACAGTCTGTGCCTAGGGCTCCTTGAAGATTAAACAAACCATAGAGACAAAACTGAGAACTCCTTTATTTTGTCAAGTTTCAAAGAGCTACTATAAACCATGTTTTATTTAGAGTTCCAAATTCATCTATGTATATAGGTGAGAACAGAGGGAAACCTAAATATAAATACTGCTACTGTAGAAGAACGCTTCAAACTTGAAGATCAAAATGTGGTGAGCCCAGTGGGATTTGTGTACTGACCATTACCACCAAGTATCATCAAGATTGGGTGAAAAAATATTTGCTGGTATTTCGGAAACTCGTTATTTCTTAGAAGCTTGGCAACGCCTCTCAATGAAAGTGCTTTTCCACAGTCTGTGAATACGGCTACTTGAAGAGGAAACAAACCATAGAGACAAAACTGAGAACTCCTTTATTTTATCGAGTTTCAAAGAGCTACTACAAACCATGTTGGATTTAGAGTTCCAAATTCATCTATCTATATATGAGAGAACGGAGGGAAACCTAACTATAAAAACTGCTACTGTACACGAACGCATCAATCTAGAAGAACAAAATTTGGTGAGCCAAGTGGGATTTGTGTACTGATCATTACCTACAAGTATCATCAATATTGGGTGAAAAAATATTTGCCTGTATTTTGGAAACTCGTTATTTCTTAGAAGCTTGGCAACCCATCTCAGTGAAAATGCGTTCCACAGTCTGTGCCGAGGACTACTTGAAGAGGAAACAAACCATAGAGACAAAACTGAGAACTTTTTTATTTTATCAGGTTTCAAAGAGCTACTACAAACCATGTTGGATTTAGAGTTCCAAATTCATCTATCTATATAGGAGAGGACAGAGGGAAACCTAAATATAAAAACTGCTGCTGTAGACGAAAGCTTCAAAATAGAACAAAATTTGGTGACCCACGTGGGATTTGTGTACTGATCATTACCACGAAGTATCATCAAGATTGGGTGAAAGAATATTTGCTGGTATTCGGAAACTCGTAATTTCTTAGAAACTTGGCAACCCCTCTCAATGAAAGTGCTTTTCCACAGTCTGTGCCTAGGGCTACTTGAAGAGGAAACAAACCATAGAGACAAAACTGAGAACTGCTTTATTTTATCGAGTTTCAAAGAGCTACTACAAACCATGTTGGATTTAGAGTTCCAAATTCATCTATCTATATATGAGAGAACGGAGGGAAACCTAACTATAAAAACTGCTACTGTACACGAACGCATCAATCTAGAAGAACAAAATTTGGTGAGCCAAGTGGGATTTGTGTACTGATCATTACCTACAAGTATCATCAATATTGGGTGAAAAAATATTTGCCTGTATTTTGGAAACTCGTTATTTCTTAGAAGCTTGGCAACCCATCTCAGTGAAAGTGCGTTCCACAGTCTGTGCCGAGGACTACTTGAAGAGGAAACAAACCATAGAGACAAAACTGAGAACTTTTTTATTTTATCACGTTTCAAAGAGCTACTACAAACCATGTTGGATTTAGAGTTCCAAATTCATCTATCTATATAGGAGAGGACAGAGGGAAACCTAAATATAAAAACTGCTGCTGTAGACGAAAGCTTCAAAATAGAAGAACAAAATTTGGTGACCCACGTGGGATTTGTGTACTGATCATTACCACGAAGTATCATCAAGATTGGGTGAAAGAATATTTGCTGGTATTCGGAAACTCTTTATTTCTTAGAAGCTTGGCAACGCCTCTCAATGAAAGTGCTTTTCCACAGTCTGTGACTAGTGCTACTTGAAGAGGAAACAAACCATAGAGACAAAACTGAGAACTCCTTTATTTTATCGAGTTTCAAAGAGCTACTACAAACCATGTTGGATTTAGAGTTCCAAATTCATCTCTCTATATATGAGAGAACGGAGGGAAACCTAACTATAAAAACTGCTACTGTACACGAACGCATCAATCTAGAAGACAAAATTTGGTGAGCCAAGTGGGATTTGTGTACTGATCATTACCTACAAGTATCATCAATATTGGGTGAAAAAATATTTGCTGGTATTTTGGAAACTCGTTATTTCTTAGAAGCTTGGCAACCCATCTCAGTGAAAGTGCGTTCCACAGTCTGTGCCTAGGGCTACTTGAAGAGGAAACAAACCATAGAGACAAAACTGAGAACTTTTTTATTTTATCAAGTTTCAAAGAGCTACTACAAACCATTTTGAATTTAGAGTTCCAAATTCATCTATCTATATAGGAGAGAACAGAGGGAAACCTAAATATAAAAACTGCTGCTGTAGACGAAAGCTTCAAATAGAAGAACAAAATTTGGTGAGCCAAGTGGGATTTGTGTACTGATCATTACCACCAAGTATCATCAAGATTGGGTGAAAGAATATTTGCTGGTATTCGGAAACTCGTAATTTCTTAGAAGCTTGGCAACCCCTCTCAATGAAAGTGCTTTTCCACAGTCTAGGCCTAGGGCTACTTGAAGAGGAAACAAACCATAGAGACAAAACTGAGAACTCCTTTATTTTTTCAAGTTTCAAGAGCTACTACAAACCATGTTATATTTAGAGTTCCAAATTCATCTATCTATAAGAGAGTACAGAATGAAACCTAAATATAAAAACTGCTACTGTAGACGAACTCTTCAACCTAGAAGAACAAAATTTGGTGAAGCAAGTGGGATTTGTGCACTGATCATTACCACCAAGTATCACCAAGTACTGATCATTACCACCAAGTATTTGCTGGTATTTCGGAAACTCGTTATTGCTTAGAAGCTTGGCAACTTCTCTCAATGAAAGTGCTTTTCCAAAGTCTGTGCCTAGGGCTACTTGAAGAGGAAACAAACCATAGAAACAAAACTGAGAACTCCTTTATTTTGTCAACTTTCAAAGAGCTACTACAAACCATGTTGGATTTAGATTTCCAAATTCATCTATCTATATAGGAGAGAACAGAGGAAAACCTAAATATAAAACTGCTACTGTAGACGAACGCTTCAACCTAGAAGAACAAAATTTGGTCAGCCAAGTGGGATTTGTGTACTGATCATTAGCAACAAGTATCATCAAGATTCGGTGAAAAAACATTTGCTGGTATTTAGGAAACACGTTATTACTTAGAAGTTTGGCAACCCCTCTCAATGAAAGTTCTTTTTCACAGTCTGTGCCTAGGGCTCCTTGAAGATTAAACAAACAATAGAGACAAAACTGAGAACTCCTTTATTTTGTCAAGTTTCAAAGAGCTACTATGAACCATGTTTTATTTAGAGTTCCAAATTCATCTATCTATATAGGTGAGAACAGAGGGAAACCTAAATATAAAAACTGCTACTGTAGACAAACGCTTCAAACTATAAGATCAAAATGTGGTGAGCCCAGTGGGATTTGTGTACTGATCATTACCACCAAGTATCATCAAGATTGTGTGAAAATATATTTGCTGGTATTTCGAAAACTCGTTATTTCTTAGAAGCTTGGCAACCCCTCTCAATGAAAGTGCTTTTCCACAGTCTGTGAATACGGCTACTGGAAGAGGAAACAAACCATAGAGACAAAACTGAGAACTCCTTTCTTTTATCGAGTTTCAAAGAGCTACTGCAAAACATGTTGGATTTAGAGTTCCAAATTCATCTATCTATAAGAGAAAGCAGAGGGAAACCTAACTATAAAACTGCCTCTGTACACGAACGCATCAACCTAGAAGAACAAAATTTGGTGAGCCAAGTGGGATTTGTGTACTGATCATTACCTACAAGTATCATCAAGATTGTGTGAAAAAATATTTGCTGGTATTTTGGAAAGTCGTTATTTCTTAGAAGCTTGGCAACTCCTCTCAATGAAAGTGCTTTCCACAGTCTGTGCCTATGGCTACTTGAAGAGGAAACAAACCATAGATACAAAACTGAGAACTCCTTTATTTTGTCAAGTTTCAAACAGCTACTACAAACCATGTTGGATTTAGAGTTCCAAATTCATCTATCTATATAGGAGAGAAGAGAGGGAAACCTAAATATAAAAACTGCTACTGTAGACGAACGCTTCAACCTAGAAGAGCAAATTTGGTGAGCCAAGTGGGATTTGTGTACTGATCATAAGCAACAAGTATCATCAATATTGGGTGAAAAAATATTTGCTGGTATTTCGGAAACTCGTTATTTCTTCAAGCTTGGCAACCCCTCTCAATGAAAGTGCTTTTCCACAGTCTGTGCCTAGGGCTAATTGAAAAGGAAACAAACCATAGAGACAAAACTGAGAACTCCTTTATTTTGTCAATTTTCATAGAGCTACTACAAACCATGTTGGATTTAGAGTTCCAAATTCATCTATCTATATATGAGAGAACAGAGTGAAACCTAAATATAAAAACTGCTACTGTAGACAAACGCTTCAACCTAGAAGAACAAAATTTGGTGAGCCAAGTGGGATTTGTGTACTGATCATTACCACCAAGTATCATCAAGATTGGGTGAAAAAATATTTGCTGGTATTTCGGAAACTCGTTAGTTCTTAGAAGCTTGGCAACTAATCTCAATGACAGTGCTTTTCCACAGTCTGTGCCTAGGGCTCCTTGAAGATTAAACAAACAATAGAGACAAAACTGAGAACTCCTTTGTTTTTTCAAGTTTCAAGAGCTACTACAAACCATTTTGGATTTAGAGTTCCAAATTCATCTATCTATAAGAGAGAACAGAGGGAAACCTAAATATTAAAACTGCTACTGTAGACGAACTCTTCAACCTAGAAGAACAAAATTTGGTGAGCCAAGTGGGATTTGCGTACTGATCATTACCACCAAGTATCATCAAGTTTGGGTGAAAAAATATTTGCTGGTATTCGGAAACTCGTTATTAGTTTGAAGCTTGGCAACCCCTCTCAATGAAAGTGCTTTTCCACAGTCTGTGCCTAGGGCTACTTGAAGAGGAAACAAACCATAGAGACAAAACTGAGAACTCCTTTATTTTGTCAAGTTTCAAAGAGCTACTACAAACCATGTTGGATTTAGATTTCCAAATTCATCTATCTATATAGGAGAGAACAGAGGAAAACCTAAATATAAAACTGCTACTGTAGACGAACGCTTCAACCTAGAAGAACAAAATTTGGTCAGCCAAGTGGGATTTGTGTACTGATCATTAGCAACAAGTATCATCAAGATTGGGTGAAAAAACATTTGCTGGTATTTCGGAAACTTGTTATTTCTTAGAAGTTTGGCAACCCCTCTCAATGAAAGTTCTTTTCCACAGTCTGTGCCTAGGGCTCCTTGAAGATTAAACAAACCATAGAGACAAAACTGAGAACTCCTTTATCTTGTCAAGTTTCAAAGAGCTACTATAAACCATGTTTTATTTAGAGTTCCAAATTCATCTATCTATATAGGTGAGAACATAGGGAAACCTAAATATAAAAACTGCTACTGTAGACGAACGCTTCAAACTAGAAGATCAAAATGTGGTGAGCCCAGTGGGATTTGTGTACTGATCATTACCACCAAGTATCATCAAGATTGGGTGAAAAAATATTTGCTGGTATTTCAGAAACTCGTTATTTCTTAGAAGCTTGGCAACCCCTCTCAATGAAAGTGCTTTTCCACAGTCTGTGCCTACGGCTACTTGAGGAAACAAACCATAGAGACAAAACTGAGAACTCCTTTATTTTATCGAGTTTCAAAGAGCTACTACAAACCATGGTGGATTTAGAGTTCCAAATTCATGTATCTACATATGAGAGAACAGAGGGAAACCTAACTATAAAAACTGCTACTGTACACGAACGCTTCAACCTAGAAGAACAAAATTTGGTGAGCCAAGTGGTATTTGTGTACTGATCATTACCTACAAGTATCATCAAGATTGTGTGAAAAAATATATGCTGGTATTTTGGAAACTCGTTATTTCTGAGAAGCTTGGCAACTCCTCTCAATCAAAGTGCTTTCCACAGTCTGTGCCTATGGCTACTTGAAGAGGAAACAAACCATAGAGACAAAACTGAGAACTCCTTTATTTTGACAAGTTTCAAACAGCTACTACAAACCATGTTGGATTTAGAGTTCCAAATTCATCGATCTATATAGGAGAGAAGAGAGGGAAACCTAAATATAAAAACTGCTACTGTAGACGAACGCTTCAACCTAGAAGAACAAATTTGGTGAGCCAAGTGGGATTTGTGTACTGATCATAAGCAACAAGTATCATCAAGATTGGGTGAAAAAATATTTGCTGGTATTTTGGAAACTCGTTATTTCTTAGAAGCTTGGCAACCCATCTCAGTGAAAGTGCGTTCCACAGTCTGTGCCGAGGACTACTTGAAGAGGAAACAAACCATAGAGACAAAACTGAGAACTTTTTTATTTTATCAAGTTTCAAAGAGCTACAACAAACCATGTTGGAGTTAGAGTTCCAAATTCATCTATCTATATAGGAGAGAACAGAGGGAAACCTAAATATAAATACTGCTGCTGTAGAAGAAAGCTTCAAAATAGAAGAACAAAATTTGGTGAGCCAAGTGGGATTTGTGTACTGATCATTACCACCAAGTATCATCAAGATTGGGTGAAAGAATATTTGCTGGTATTCGGAAACTCGTAATTTCTTAGAAGCTTGGCAACCCCTCTCAATGAAAGTGCTTTTCCACAGTCTGTGCCTAGGGCTATGAAGAGGAAACAAACCATAGAGACAAAACTGAGAACTGCTTTATTTTGTCAGGTTTCAAAGAGCTACTACAAACCATGTTGGATTTAGAGTTCCAAATTCATCTATCTATATAGGAGAGAAAAGAGGGAATCCTAAATATAAAAACTGCTACTGTAGAAGAACACTTCAACCTAGAAGAAGAAAATTTGTTGAGCTAAGTGGTATTTGTGTACTGATCATTAGCAACAAGTATCATCAAGATTGGGTGAGAAAATATTTGCTGGTATTTCGGAAACTCGTTAATTCTTAGAAGCTTGGCAACCCCTCTCAATGAAAGTGCTTTTCCACATCTGTGCCTAGGGCTACTTGAAGAGGAAACAAACCATAGAGACAAAACTGAGAACTCCTTTATTTTGTCAAGTTTCAAAGAGCTACTACAAACCATGTTGGATTTAGAGTTCCAAATTCATCTATCTATATAGGAGAGAACAGAGGGAAACCTAAATATAAAAACTGCTACTGTAGACGAACGCTACAACCTAGAAGAACAAAATTTGGTGAGCCAAGTGGGATTTGTGTAGTGATCATTACCACAAAGTAGTATCAAGATTGGGTGAAAAAATATTTGCTGGTATTTCAAAAAAACTCGTTATTTCTTAGAAGCTTGGCAACCCATCTCAATGAAAGTGCTTTCCACAGTCTGTGCCTATGGCTACTTTAACAGGAAACAAACCATAGAGACAAAACTGAGAACTCCTTTATTTGGTCAAGTTTCAAACAGCTACTACAAACCATGTTGGATTTAGAGTTCCAAATTCTTCGACTATATAGGGAGAAGAGAGGGAAACCTAAATATAAAAACTGCTACTGTAGACGAACGCTTCAACCTAGAAGAACAAAATTTGGTGAGCCAAGTGGGAATTGTGTACTGATCTTTAGCAAGAAGTATCATCAAGATTGGGTGAAAAAATATTTGCTGGTATTTCGGAAACTCGTTATTTCTTAGAAGCTTGACAACCCCTCTCAATTAAAGTGCTTTTCCACAGTCTGTGCCTAGGGCTAATTGAAAAGGAAACAAACCATAGAGACCAAACTGAGAACTCCTTTATTTTGTCAAGTTTCATAGAGCTACTACAAACCATGTTGGATTTAGAGTTCCAAATTCATCTATCTATATATGAGAGAACAGAGTGAAACCTAAATATAAAAACTCCTACTGTAGACAAACGCTTCAACCTAGAAGAACAAAATTTGGTGAGCCAAGTGGGATTTGTGTATGGATCATTACCACCAAGTATCATCAAGATTGGGTGAAAAAATATTTGCTGGTATTTTGGAAACTCGTTATTTCTTAGAACCTTGGCAACCCATCTCAATGAAAGTGCTTTTCCACAGTGTGTTTTTAGAACTACTTGGAGAGGAAACAAAACATAGAGACAAAACTGAGAACTCCTTTATTTTGTCAAGTTTCAAAGAGCTACTACAAACCATGTTGGATTTAGAGTTCCATATTCATCTATCTAAATAGGAGGAACAGAGGGAAACCTAAATATAAAAACTGCTACTGTAAACGAACGCTTCAACTTAGAAGAACAAAAATTGGTGAGCCAAGTGGGATTTGTGTACTGATCATTACCACCAAGTATCATCAAGATTGGGTGAAAAAATATTTGCTGGTATTTCGGAAACTCGTAATTTCTTAGAAGCTTGGCAACCCCTCTCAATGAAAGTGCTTTTCCAAATTAGGTGCCTAGGGCTTCTTGAAGAGGAAACAAACCATAAAGACAAAACTGAGAACTCCTTTATTTTGTCAAGTTTCAAAGAGCTACTACAAACCATGTTGGATTTAGGTTTCCAAATTCATCTATCTATATAGGAGAGAACACAGGAAAACCGAAATATAAAACTGCTACTGTAGACGAGCGCTTCAAATTAGAAGAACAAAATTTGCTGAGCCAAGTGGGATTTGTGTACTGATCATTAGCAACAAGTATCATCAAGATTGCGTGAAAAAATATTTGCTGGTATTTCGGAAACTCGTTATTTCTTAGAAGCTTGGCAACCCCTCTCAATGAAAGTGCTTTTCCACAGTCTGTGCCTAGGTCTACTTGAAGAGGAAACAAACCATAGAGACAAAACTGAGAACTCCTTTATTTTGTCAAGTTTCAAAGAGCTACTACAAACCATGTTGGAATTAGAGTTCCAAATTCATCTATCTATATAGGAGAGAACAGAGGGAAACCTAAATATAAAAACTGCTATTGTAGACGAACGCTTCAAACTAGAAGAACAAAATTTGGTGAGCAAAGTGGGATTTGTGTACTGATCATTAGCAACAAGTATCATCAAGATTTAGTGAAAAAATATTTTCTGGAATTTTGGAAACTCGTTATTTCTTAGAAGCTTGGCAACCCCTCTCAATGAAAGTGCTTTTCCACAGTCTGTGCCTAGGACTCTTGAAGAGGAAACAAATCATAGAGACAAAACTGAGAACACCTTTATTTTGTCAAGTTTCCAAGAGCTACTACAAAACATGTTGGATTTAGAGTTCCAAATTCATCTATCTATATATGAGAGAACAGAGTAAAACCTAAATATAAAAACTGCTACTGTAGACGAATGCTTCAACCTAGAAGAACAAAATTTGTTGAGCCAAGTGGGATTTGTGTACTGATCATTACCATGAAGTATCATCAAGATTGGGTGAAAAATATTTGCTGGTATTTCGGAAACTACTAAATTCTTAGAAGCTTGGCAACCCCTCTCAATGAAAGTGCTTTTCCACAGTTTGTGCCTAGGGCTACTTGAAGAGGAAACAAACCATAGAGACAAAACTGAGAACTCCTTTATTTTGTCAAGTTTCAAAGAGCTACTACAAACAATGTTGTATTTAGAGTTCCAAATTCATCTATCTATATAGGAGAGAACAGAGGGAAACCTAAATATAAAAACTGCTATTGTAGACGAACGCTTCAACCTAGAAGAACAAAATTTGGTGAGCCAAGTGGGATTTGTGTACTGATCATTACCACCAAGTATCATCAATTTTGGGTAAAAATATTTGCTGGTATTTTGGAAACTCGTTATTTCTTAGAATCTTGGCAACCCCTCTCAATGAAAGTGCTTTTCCACAGTCTTTGCCTAGGGCTACTTGAAAAGGAAACAAAACATAGAGACAAAACTGAGAACTCCTTTATTTTGTCAAGTTTCAAAGAGCTAATACAAACCATGTTGGATTTAGATTTCCAAATTCATCTATCTACATAGGAGAGAACAGAGGGAAACCTAAATATAAAAACTGCTACTGTAGACGAAAGATTCAAACTAGAAGAGCAAAATTTGGTGAGCCAAGTGGGATTTGTGTACTGATCATTAGCAACAAGTATCATCAAGATTGGGTGAAAAAATATTTGCTGGTATTTCGGACACTCGTTATTTCTTAGAAGCTTGGCAACCCATCTCAATGAAAGTGCTTTTCCACAGTGTGTTTTTAGAACTACTTGGAGAGGAAACAAACCATAGAGACAAAACTGAGAACTCCTTTATTTTGTCAAGTTTCAAAGAGCTACTACAAACCATGTTGGATTTAGAGTTCCAAATTCATCTATCTAAATAGGAGGAACAGAGGGAAACCTAAATATAAAAACTGCTACTGTAAACGAACGCTTCAACTTAGAAGAACAAAAATTGGTGAGCCAAGTGGGATTTGTGTACTGATCATTACCACCAAGTATCATCAAGATTGGGTGAAAAAATATTTGCTGGTATTTCGGAAACTCGTAATTTCTTAGAAGCTCGGCAACCCCTCTCAATGAAAGTGCTTTTCCACAGTAGGTGCCTAGGGCTTCTTGAAGAGGAAACAAACCATAGAGACAAAACTGAGAACTCCTTTATTTTGTCAAGTTTCAAAGAGCTACTACAAACCATGTTGGATTTAGATTTCCAAATTCATCTATCTATATAGGAGAGAACAGAGTAAAACCTAAATATAAAAACTGCTACTGTAGACGAATGCTTCAACCTAGAAGAACAAAATTTGTTGAGCCAAGTGGGATTTGTGTACTGATCATTACCATCAAGTATCATCAAGATTGGGTGAAAAAATATTTGCTGGTATTTCGGAAACTTGTAATTTCTTAGAAGCTTTGCAACCCCTCTCAATGAAAGTGCTTTTCCACAGTCTTTGAATAGGGCTACTTGAAGAGGAAACAAACCATAGAGACAAAACTGAGAACGCCTTTATTTTGTCAAGTTTCAAAGAGCTGCTACAAACCATGTTGGATTTAGAGTTCCAAATTCATCTATCTATATAGGAGAGAACAGAGGGAAACCTAAATATAAAAACTGCTACTGTAGACGAACGCTTCAACCTAGAAGAACAAAATTTGGTGAGCCAAGTGGGATTTGTGTACTGATCATTAGCAACAAGTATCATCAAGTTTGGGTAAAAAATATTTGCTGGTATTTCGGAAACTCGTAATTTCTTAGAAGCCTGGCAACGCCTCTCAATGAAAGTGCTTTTCCACAGTAGGTGCCTAGGGCTTCTTGAAGAGGAAACAAACCATAGAGACAAAACTGAGAACTCCTTTATTTTGTCAAGTTTCAAAGAGCTACTACAAACCATGTTGGATTTAGAGTTCCAAATTCATCTATCTAAATAGGAGGAACAGAGGGAAACCTAAATATAAAAACTGCTACTGTAAACGAACGCTTCAACTTAGAAGAACAAAAATTGGTGAGCCAAGTGGGATTTGTGTACTGATCATTACCACCAAGTATCATCAAGATTGGGTGAAAAAATATTTGCTGGTATTTCGGAAAATCGTAATTTCTTAGAAGCTTGGCAACCCCTCTCAATGAAAGTGCTTTTCCACACTAGGTGCCTAGGTCTTTTTGAAGAGGAAACAAACCATAGAGACAAAACTGAGAACTCCTTTATTTTGTCAAGTTTTAAAGAGCTACTACAAACCATGTTGGATTTAGATTTCCAAATTCATCTATCTATATAGGAGAGAACACAGGAAAACCTAAATATAAAACTGCTACTGTAGACGAGCGCTTCCAATTAGAAGAACAAAATTTGGTGAGCCAAGTGGGATTTGTGTACTGATCATTAGCAACAAGTATCATCAAGATTGCGTGAAAAAATATTTGCTGGTATTTCGGAAACTCGTTATTTCTTAGAAGCTTGGCAACCCCTCTCAATGAAAGTGCTTTTCCACAGTCTGTGCCTAGGGCTACTTGAAGAGGAAACAAACCATAGAGACAAAACTGAGAACTCCTTTATTTTCTCAAGTTTCAAAGAGCTACTACAAACCATGTTGGAATTAGAGTTCCAAATTCATCTATCTATATAGGAGAGAACAGAGGGAAACCGAAATATATAAGCTGCTATTGTAGACGAATGCTTCAAACTAGAAGAACAAAATTTGGTGAGCAAAGTGGGATTTGTGTACTGATCATTAGCAACAAGTATCATCAAGATTTAGTGAAAAAATATTTTCTGGTATTTTGGAAACTCGTTATTTCTTAGAAGCTTGGCAACCCCTCTCAATGAAAGTGCTTTTCCAGAGTCTGTGCCTAGGGCTACTTGAAGAGGAAACAAATCATAGAGACAAAACTGAGAACTCCTTTATTTTGTCAAGTTTCCAAGAGCTACTCCAAAACATGTTGGATTTAGAGTTCCAAATTCATCTATCTATATATGAGAGAACAGAGTAAAACCTAAATATAAATACTGCTACTGTAGACGAATGCTTGAACCTAGAAGAACAAAATTTGTTGAGCCAAGTGGGATTTGTGTACTGATCATTACCATCAAGTATCATCAAGATTGGGTGAAAAAATATTTGCTGGCATTTCGGAAAGTTGTAATTTCTTAGAAGCTTTGCAACCCCTCTCAATCAAAGTGCTTTTCCACAGTCTTTGCCTAGGGCTACTTGAAGAGGAAACAAACCATAGAGACAAAACTGAGAACGCCTTTATTTTGTCAAGTTTCAAAGAGCTACTACAAACCATGTTGGATTTAGAGTTCCAAATTCATCTATCTATATAGGAGAGAACAGAGTGAAACCTAAATATAAAAACTGCTACTGTAGACGAACGCTTCAACCTAGAAGAACAAAATTTGGTGAGCCAAGTGGGATTTGTGTACTGATCATTAGCAACAAGTATCATCAAGTTTGGGTAAAAAATATTTGCTGGTATTTCGTAAACTCGTTAATTCTTAGAAGCTTGGCAACGCCTCTCAATGAAAGTGCTTTTCCACAGTAGGTGCCTATGGCTTCTTGAAGAGGAAACAAACCATAGAGACAAAACTGAGAACTCCTTTATTTTTTCAAGTTTCAAAGAGCTACTACAAACCATGTAAGATTTAGATTTAAAATTCATCTATCTATATAGGAGAGAACACAGGAAAACCTAAATATAAAACTGCTACTGTAGACGAGCGCTTCAAATTAGAAGAACAAAATTTGGTGAGCCAAGTGAGATATGTGTACTGATCATTAGCAACAAGTATCATCAAGATTGCGTGAAAAAATATTTGCTGGTATTTCGGAAACTCGTTATTTCTTAGAAGCTTGGCAACCCCTCTCAATGAATTTGCTTTTCCACAGTCTGTGCCTAGGGCTACTTGAAGAGGAAACAAACCATAGAGACAAAACTGAGAACTCCTTTATTTTCTCATGTTTCAAAGAGCTACTACAAACCATGTTGGAATTAGAGTTCCAAATTCATCTATCTATATAGGAGAGAACAGAGGGAAACCTAAATATAAAAACTGCTATTGTAGACGAACGCTTCAAACTAGAAGAACAAAATTTGGTGAGCAAAGTGGGATTTGTGTACTGATCATTAGCAACAAGTATCATCAAGATTTAGTGAAAAAATATTTTCTGGTATTTTGGAAACTCGTTATTTCTTAGAAGCTTGGCAACCCCTCTCAATGAAAGTGCTTTTCCACAGTCTGTGCCTAGGGCTACTTGAAGAGGAAACAAATCATAGAGACAAAACTGAGAACTCCTTTATTTTGTCAAGTTTCCAAGAGCTACTACAAAACATGTTGGATTTAGAGTTCCAAATTCATCTATCTATATATGAGAGAACAGAGTAAAACCTAAATATAAAAACTGCTACTGTAGACGAATGCTTCAACCTAGAAGAATAAAATTTGTTGAGCCAAGTGGGATTTGTGTACTGATCATTAGCAACAAGTATCATCAAGTTTGGGTAAAAAATATTTGCTGGCATTTCGGAAACACGTTATTTCTTAGAACCTTGGCAACCCCTTTCAATGAATATGCTTTTCCACAGTCTGTGCCTAGGGCTACTAGAAAAGGAAACAAACCATAGAGACAAAAATGAGAACTACTTTATTTTGTTAAGTTTCAAAGAGCTACTACAAACCATGTTGGATTTAGAGTTCCAAATTCATCTATCTATATAGGAGAGAACAGAGGGAAACCTAAATATAAAAACTGCTACTGTAGACGAACGCTTCAACCTCGAAGAACAAAATTTGGTGAGCCAAGTGGGATTTGTGTACTGATCATTAGCAACAAGTATCATCAAGTTTGGGTAAAAAATATTTGCTGGTATTTCGGAAACTCGTAAATTCTTAGAAGGTTGGCAACGCCTCTCAATGAAAGTGCTTTTCCACAGAAGGTGCCTAGGGCTTCTTGAAGAGGAAACAAACCATAGAGACAAAACTGAGAACTCCTTTATTTTGTCAAGTTTCAAAGAGCTACTACAAACCATGTTGGATTTAGATATCCAAATTCATCTATCTATATAGGAGAGAACACAGGAAAACCTAAATATAAAACTGCTACTGTAGACGAGCGCTTCAAATTAGAAGAACAAAATTTGGTGAGCCAAGTGGGATATGTGTACTGATCATTAGCAACAAGTATCATCAAGATTGCGTGAAAAAATATTTGCTGGTATTTCAGAAACTCGTTATTTCTTAGAAGCTTGGCAACCCCTCTCAATGAAAGTGCATTTCCACAGTCTGTGCCTAGGGCTACATGAAGAGGAAACAAACCATAGAGACAAAACTGAGAACTCCTTTATTTTCTCAAGTTTCAAAGAGCTACTACAAACCATGTTGGAATTAGAGTTCCAAATTCATCTATCTATATAGGAGAGAACAGAGGGAAACCTAAATATAAAAACTGCTATTGTAGACGAATGCTTCAAACTAGAAGAACAAAATTTGGTGAGCAAAGTGGGATTTGTGTACTGATCATTAGCAACAAGTATCATCAAGATTTAGTGAAAAAATATTTTCTGGTATTTTGGAAACTCGTTATTTCTTAGAAGCTTGGCAACCGTTCTCAATGAAAGTGCTTTTCCACAGTCTGTGCCTAGGGCTACTTGAAGAGGAAACAAATCATAGAGACAAAACTGAGAACTCCTTTATTTTGTCAAGTTTCCAAGAGCTACTAAAAAACATGTTGGATTTAGAGTTCCAAATTCATCTATCTATATATGAGAGAACAGAGTAAAACCTAAATATAAAAACTGCTACTGTAGACGAATGCTTCAACCTAGAAGAACAAAATTTGTTGAGCCAAGTGGGATTTGTGTACTGATCATTACCATCAAGTATCATCAAGATTGGGTGAAAAGATATTTGCTGGTATTTCGGAAACTTGTAATTTCTTAGAAGCTTTGCAACCCCTCTCAATGAAAGTGCTTTTCCACAGTCTTTGAATAGGGCTACTTGAAGAGGAAACAAACCATAGAGACAAAACTGAGAACGCATTTATTTTGTCAAGTTTCAAAGAGCTACTACAAACCATGTTGGATTTAGAGTTCCAAATTCATCTATCTATATAGGAGAGAACAGAGGGAAACCTAAATATAAAAACTGCTACTGTAGACGAATGCTTCAACCTAGAAGAATAAAATTTGTTGAGCCAAGTGGGATTTGTGTACTGATTATTACCATCAAGTATCATCAAGATTGGGTGAAAAAATATTTGCTGGTATTTCGGAAACTTGTAATTTCTTAGAAGCTTTGCAACCCCTCTCAATGAAAGTGCTTTTCCACAGTCTTTGCCTAGGGCTAATTGAAGAGGAAACAAACCATAGAGACAAAACTGAGAACTCCTTTATTTTTTCAAGTTTCAAAGAGCTACTACAAACCATGTTGGATTTAGAGTTCCAAATTCATCTATCTATATATGAGAGAACAGAGTGAAACCTAAATATAAAAACTGCTACTGTAGACGAACGCTTCAACCTAGAAGAACAAAATTTGGTGAGCCAAGTGGGATTTGTGTACTGATCATTACCACCAAGTATCATCAAGATTGGGTGAAAAAATATTTGCTGGTATTTCGGAAACTCGGTAGTTCTTAGAAGCTTGCCAACTCCTCTCAATGAAAGTGCTTTTCCACAGTCTGTGCCTAGGGCTCCTTGAAGATTAAACAAACCATAGAGATAAAACTGACTACTACTTTATTTTGTCAAATTTCAAAGAGCTACTACAAACCATGTTGGATTTAGAGTTACAAATTCATCTATCTACATAGGAGAGAACAGAGTGAAACCTAAATATAAAAACTGCTACTGTAGACGAAAGATTCAAACCAGAAGAACAAAATTTGGTGAGCCAAGTGGGATTTGTGTACTGATCATTAGCAACAAGTATCATCAAGATTGGGTGAAAAAATATTTGCTGGTATTTCGGAAACTCGTTATTTCTTAGAAGCTTGGCAAGCCCTCTCAATTAAAGTGCTTTTCCACAGTCTGTGCCTAGGGCTACTTGAAGAGGAAACAAACCATAGAGACAAAGCTGAGAACTCCTTTATTTTGTCAAGTTTCATAGAGCTACTACAAACCATGTTGGATTTAGAGTTCCAAATTCATCTATCTATATATGAGAGAATAGAGTGAAACCTAAATATAAAAACTGCCACTATAGACAAATGCTTCAACCTAGAAGAACAAAATTTGGTGAGCCAAGTGGGATTTATGTACTGATCATTACAACCAAGTATCATCCAGATTGGGTGAAAAAATATTTGCTGGTATTTCGGAAACTCGTTAGTTCTTAGAAGCTTGGCAACCCATCTCAATGAAAGTGCTTTTCCACAGTGTGTTCCTAGAACTACTTGGAGAGGAAACAAACCATAGAGAAAAAACTGAGAACTCCTTTATTTTGTCAAGTTTCAAAGAGCTACTACAAACCATGTTGGATTTAGAGTTCCAAATTCATCTATCTAAATAGGAGAGAACAGAGGGAAACCTAAATATAAAAACTGCTACTGTAAACGAACGCTTCAACTTAGAAGAACAAAATTTGGTGAGCCAAGTGGGATTTGTATACTGATCATTACCACCAAGTATCATCAAGATTGGGTGAAAAAATATTTGCTGGTATTTCGGAAACTCGTAATTTCTTAGAATCTTGGCAACCCCTCTCAATGAAAGTGCTTTTCCACAGTCTGTGCCTAGGGCTACTTGAAGAGGAAACAAACCATAGAGACAGAACTGAGAACTCCTTTATTTTGTCAAGTTTCATAGAGCTACTACAAACCATGTTGGATTTAGAGTTCCAAATTCATCTATCTATATAGGAGAGAATAGAGGGAAACCTAAATATAAAAACTGCTATTGTAGACAAACGCTTTAAACTAGAAGAACAAAATTTGGTGAGCTAAGTGGGATTTGTGTACTGATCATTAGCAACAAGTATCATCAAGATTTAGTGAAAAAATATTTGCTGGTATTTGGGAAACTCGTTGTTTCTTAGAAGCTTGGCAACCCCTCTCAATGAAAGTGCTTTTCCACAGTCTGTGCCTAGGGCTTCTTGAAGAGGAAACAAACCATAGAGACAAAACTGAGAATTCCTTTATTTTGTCAAGTTTCAAAGAGCTACTACAAACCATGTTGGATTTAGATTTCCAAATTCATCTATTTATATAGGAGAGAACACAGGAAAACGTAAATATAAAACTGCTACTGTAGACGAGCGCTTCAAATTAGAAGAACAAAATTTGGTGAGCCTGCTGGGATTTGTGTACTGATCATTAGCAACAAGTATCATCAAGATTGCGTGAAAAAATATTTGATGGTATTTCGGAAACTCGTTATTTCTTAGAAGCTTGTCAACCCCTCTCAATGAAAGTGCTTTTCCACAGTCTGTGCCTAGGGCTACTTGAAGAGGAAACAAACCATAGAGACAAAACTGAGAACTCCTTTATTTTCTCAAGTTTCAAAGAGCTACTACAAACCATGTTGGAAGTAGAGTTCCAAATTCATCTATCTATATAGGAGAGAACAGAGGGAAACCTAAATATAAAAACTGCTATTGTAGACGAACGCTTCAAACTAGAAGAACAAAATTTGGTGAGCAAAGTGGGATTTGTGTACTGATCATTAGCAACAAGTATCATCAAGATTTAGTGAAAAAATATTTTCTGGTATTTTGGAAACTCGTTATTTCTTAGAAGCTTGGCAACCCCTCTCAATGAAAGTGCTTTTCCACAGTCTGTGCCTAGGGCTACTTGAAGAGGAAACAAATCATAGAGTCAAAACTGAGAACTCCTTTATTTTGTCAAGTTTCCAAGAGCTACTACAAAACATGTTGGATTTAGAGTTCCAAATTCATCTATCTATATATGAGAGAAAAGAGTAAAACCTAAATATAAAAACTGCTACTGTAGACGAACGCTTCAACCTAGAAGAACAAAATTTGTTGAGCCAAGTGGGATTTGTGTACTGATCATTACCATCAAGTATCATCAAGATTGGGTGAAAAAATATTTGCTGGTATTTCGGAAACTTGTAATTTCTTAGAAGCTTTGCAACCCCTCTCAATGAAAGTGCTTTTCCACAGTCTTTGAATAGGGCTACTTGAAGAGGAA